>NW_028128264.1:0-188317 GCF_965231255.1 Vanellus vanellus
GGTTCCAGGATGCAGTGAGGATCAGCATCACTTTTCCTGGCTGGCAACTTTGCTGTGGCAGCAAATCCTAGACGTTTGTCTTTTTTGCTCTAAACGCCGCCGACAGTGAAAAAAGGTACTTTTAGAGGATAGAGTGCACAGGAAAGCAGAGAGGGCCAAATTGTCTGGGGCATTTGAAGGGGTTCCAGGAGGCAGTGAGGACCAGCATCACTTTTCCCCGCTGGCACCTTTGCTGTGGCAGCAAAAGCTGGACGTTTGTCTTTTTTGCTCCAAACGCCGCCCAGAGTGAAAAAAGTGTCTTTTGAGGATAGAGTGCGCAGGAAAGCAGAGAGGGCCAAATTGTCTGGGGAATTTGAAAGGGTTCCAGGAGGCAGTGAGGACGAGCATCACTTTTCCCCACTGGTTCCTTTCCTGTGGCAGCAAAAGCTGGACGTTTGTCTTTTTTGCTCCAAACGCCGCTGAGAATGTAAAAAGGTACTTTTGAGGACAGAGTGCGCAGGAAAGCAGAGAGGGCCAAATTGTCTGGGGCATTTGAAGGGGTTCCAGGAGGCAGTGAGGACCAGCATCACTTTTCCCCGCTGGCACCTTTGCTGTTGTAGCCAAAGCTGGACGTTTGTCTTTTTTCCTCCAAACGCCGCCGAGAGAGAAAAATTTGCTTTTGAGGATAGAGTGCTCAGGAAAGCAGAGAGGGCCAAATTGTCTGGGGCATTTGAAGGGGTTCCAGGAGGCAGTGAGGACCAGCATCACTTTTCCCCGCTGGCACCTTTGCTGTGGCAGCAAAAGCTGGACGTTTGTCTTTTTTGCGCCTACCACCGCTAAAAGTGAAAAAAAGGTGCTTTTGAGGATAGAGTGCGCAGGAAAGCAGAGAGGGCCAAATTGTCTGGGGCATTTGAAGGGGTTCCAGGAGGCAGTGAGGAATAGCATCACTTTTCCCCGCTGGCACCTTTGCTGTGGCAGCAAAAGCTGGACGTTTGTCTTTTTTGCTCCAGAGGCTGCCGAGAGTGAAAAAAGGTGCTTTTGAGGATAGATTGCGCAGGAAAGCAGAGAGGGCCAAATTGTGCGAGGCATTTGAAGGGGTTCCAGGAGGCAGTGAGGAATAGCATCACTTTTCCCCGCTGGCACCTTTGCTGTGGCAGCAAAATCTAGACGTATGTCTTTTTTGCTCCAGAGGCCGCCGAGAGTGAAAAAAGGTGCTTTTGAGGATCGAGTGCGCAGGAAAGCAGAGAGGGCCAAATTGTGCGAGGCATTTGAAGGGGTTCCAGGAGGCAGTGAGGAATAGCATCACTTTTCCCCGCTGGCACCTTTGCTGTGGCAGCAAAAGCTGGACGTTTGTCTTTATGCTCCAGAGGCCGCCGAGAGTGAAAAAATTTGCTTTTGAGGATAGAGTGCGCAGGAAAGCAGAGAGGGCCAAATTGTCTGGGGCATTTGAAAGGGTTCCAGGAGGCAGTGAGGACGAGCATCACTTTTCTCCGCTGGCACCTTTGCTGTGGCAGCAAAAGCTGGACGTTTGTCTTTTTTGCGCCTAACACCGCTAAAAGTGAAAAAAAGGTGCTTTTGAGGATAGAGTGCGAAGGAAAGCAGAGAGGGCCAAATTGTCTGGGGCATTTGTAGGGGTTCCAGGAGGCAGTGAGGACCAGCATCACTTTTCCCCGCTGGCACGTTTGCTGTGGCAGCAAAAGCTGGACGTTTGTCTTTTTTGCGCCTAACACCGCTAAAATTGAAAAAAAGGTGCTTTTGAGGATAGAGTGCGAAGGAAAGCAGAGAGGGCCAAATTGTCTGGGGCATTTGAAGGGGTTCCAGGAGGCAGTGAGGACCAGCATCACTTTTCCCCGCTGGCAACTTTGCTGTGGCAGCAAAACCTAGACGTTTGTCTTTTTTGCTCCAGAGGCCGCCGAGAGTGAAAAAAGGTGCTTTTGAGGATAGAGTGCGCAGGAAAGCAGAGAGGGCCAAATTGTGCGAGGCATTTCAAGGGGTTCCAGGAGGCAGTGAGGATCAGCATCACTTTTCCCCGCTGGCACCTTTGCTGTGGCAGCAAAAGCTGGACGTTTGTCTTTTTTGCTCCAAACAATGCAGAAAGTGAAAAAAGGTGCTTTTGAGGATAGAGCGCGCAGGAAAGCAGAGAGGGCCAAATTGTGTGAGGCAATTGAAGGGGTTCCAGGAGGCAGTGAGGACCAGCATCACTTTTCCCCGCTGGGACCTTTGCTCTGGCAGCAAAAGCTGGACGTTTGTCTTTTTTGCTCCAAACGCCGCCGAGATTGAAAAAAGTTTCTTTTGAGGATAGAGTGCGCAGGAAAGCAGAGAGGGCCAAATTGTCTGGGGCATTTGAAGGGGTTCCAGGAGGCAGTGAGGACCAACATGACTTTTGCCCGCTGGCACCTTTGCTGTGGCAGCAAAAGCTGGACGTTTGTCTTTTTTGCTCCGGAGGCCGCCGAGAGTGAAAAAAGGTGCTTTTGAGGATAGAGTGCGCAGGAAAGCAGAGAGGGCCAAATTGTCTGGGGCATTTGAAGGGGTTCCAGGAGGCAGTGAGGACCAGCATCACTTTTCCCCGTTGGCACCTTTGCTGTGGCAGCAAAAGCTGAACGTTTCTCTTTTCTGCTCCAAACGCCGCCGAGATTGAAAAAAGTTGCTTTTGAGGATAGAGTGCGCAAAAAACCAGAGCGGGCCAAATTGTCTGGGGCATTTGAAGGGATTCCAGTATGCAGTGAGGATCAGCATCACTTTTCCTGGCTGGCAACTTTGCTGTGGCAGCAAATCCTAGACGTTTGTATTTTTTGCTCTAAACGCCGCCGAGAGTGAAAAAAGGTACTTTTGAGGATGGAGTGCACAGGAAAGCAGAGAGGGCCAAATTGTCTGGGGCATTTGAAGGGATTCCAGGAGGCAGTGAGGACCAGCATCACTTTTCCCCGCTGGCACCTTTGCTGTGGCAGCAAAAGCTGGACGTTTGTCTTTTTTGCTCCAGAGGCCGCCGAGAGTGAAAAAAGGTGCTTTTGAGGATAGAGTGCGCAGGAAAGCAGAGAGGGCCAAATTGTGCGAGGCATTTGAAGGGGTTCCAGGAGGCAGTGAGGAATAGCATCACTTTTCCCCGCTGGCACCTTTGCTGTGGCAGCAAAACCTAGACGTTTGTCTTTTTTGCTCCAGAGGCCGCCGAGAGTGAAAAAAGGTGCTTTTGAGGATAGAGTGCGCAGGAAAGCAGAGAGGGCCAAATTGTGCGAGGCATTTGAAGGGGTTCCAGGAGGCAGTGAGGAATAGCATCACTTTTCCCCGCTGGCACCTTTGCTGTGGCAGCAAAAGCTGGACGTTTGTCTTTATGCTCCAGAGGCCGCCGAGAGTGAAAAAATTTGCTTTTGAGGATAGAGTGCGCAGGAAAGCAGAGAGGGCCAAATTGTCTGGGGCATTTGAAAGGGTTCCAGGAGGCAGTGAGGACCAGCATCACTTTTCTCCGCTGGCACCTTTGCTGTGGCAGCAAAAGCTGGACGTTTGTCTTTTTTGCGCCTAACACCGCTAAAAGTGAAAAAAAGGTGCTTTTGAGGATAGAGTGCGAAGGAAAGCAGAGAGGGCCAAATTGTCTGGGGTATTTGTAGGGGTTCCAGGAGGCAGTGAGGACCAGCATCACTTTTCCCCGCTGGCACCTTTGCTGTGGCAGCAAAAGCTGGACGTTTGTCTTTTTTGCGCCTAACACCGCTAAAAGTGAAAAAAAGGTGCTTTTGAGGATAGAGTGCGAAGGAAAGCAGAGAGGGCCAAATTGTCTGGGGCATTTGAAGGGGTTCCAGGAGGCAGTGAGGACCAGCATCACTTTTCCCCGCTGGCAACTTTGCTGTGGCAGCAAAACCTAAACGTTTGTCTTTTTTGCTCCAGAGGCCGCCGAGAGTGAAAAAAGGTGCTTTTGAGGATAGAGTGCGCAGGAAAGCAGAGAGGGCCAAATTGTCTGGGGCATTTGAAGGGGTTCCAGGAGGCAGTGAGGATCAGCATCACTTTTCCCCGCTGGCACCTTTGCTGTGGCAGCAAAAGCTGGACGTTTGTCTTTTTTGCTCCGGAGGCCGCCGAGAGTGAAAAAAGGTGCTTTTAAGGATAGAGTGCGCAGGAAAGCAGAGAGGGCCAAATTGTCTGGGGCATTTGAAGGGGTTCCAGGAGGCAGTGAGGACCAGCATCACTTTTCCCCGTTGGCACCTTTGCTGTGGCAACAAAAGCTGAACATTTCTCTTTTTTGCTCCAAACGCCGCCGAGATTGAAAAAAGTTGCTTTTGAGGATAGAGTGCGCAAAAAAGCAGAGCGGGCCAAATTGTCTGGGGCATTTGAAGGGGTTCCAGGATGCAGTGAGGATCAGCATCACTTTTCCTGGCTGGCAACTTTGCTGTGGCAGCACATCCTAGACGTTTGTCTTTTTTGCTCTAAACGCCGCCGAGAGTGAAAAAAGGTACTTTTGAGGATAGAGTGCACAGGAAAGCAGAGAGGGCCAAATTGTCTGGGGCATTTGAAGGGATTCCAGGAGGCAGTGAGGACCAGCATCACTTTTCCCCGCTGGCACCTTTGCTGTGGCAGCAAAAGCTGGACATTTGTCTTTTTTGCTCCAGAGGCCGCCGAGAGTGAAAAAAGGTGCTTTTGAGGATAGAGTGCGCAGGAAAGCAGAGAGGGCCAAATTGTGCGAGGCATTTGAAGGGGTTCCAGGAGGCAGTGAGGACAAGCATCACTTTTCCCCGCTGGCACCTTTGCTGTGGCAGCAAAAGCTGGACGTTTGTCTTTATGCTCCAGAGGCTGCCGAGAGTGAAAAAATTTGCTTTTGAGGATAGAGTGCGCAGGAAAGCAGAGAGGACCAAATTGTCTGGGGCATTTGAAAGGGTTCCTGGAGGCAGTGAGGACGAGCATCACTTTTCTCCGCTGGCACCTTTGCTGTGGCAGCAAAAGCTGGACGTTTGTCTTTTTTGCGCCTAACACCGCTAAAAGTGAAAAAAGGTGCTTTTGAGGATAGAGTGCGAAGGAAAGCAGAGAGGGCCAAATTGTCTAGGGCATTTGAAGGGGTTCCAGGAGGCAGTGAGGACCAGCATCACTTTTCCCCGCTGGCACCTTTGCTGTGGCAGCAAAAGCTGGACGTTTGTCTTTTTTGCGCCTAACTCCGCTAAAAGTGAGAAAATGGTGCTTTTGAGGATAGAGTGCGAAGGAAAGCAGAGAGGGCCAAATTGTCTGGGGCATTTGAAGGGGTTCCAGGAGGCAGTGAGGACCAGCATCACTTTTCCCCGCTGGCAACTTTGCTGTGGCAGCAAAACCTAGACGTTTGTCTTTTTTTCTCCAAAGGCCGCCGAGAGTGAATAAAGGTGCTTTTGAGGATAGAGTGCGCAGGAAAGCAGAGAGGGCCAAATTGTCTGGGGCATTTGAAGGGGTTCCAGGAGGCAGTGAGGACCAGCATGACTTTTCCCCGCTGGCACCTTTGCTGTGGCAGCAAAAGCTGGACGTTTGTCTTTTTTGCTCCGGAGGCCGCCGAGAGTGAAAAAAGTTGCTTTTGAGGATAGAGTGCGCAGGAAAGCAGAGAGGGCCAAATTGTCTGGGGCATTTGAAGGGGTTCCAGGAGGCAGTGAGGACCAGCATCACTTTTCCCCGTTGGCACCTTTGCTGTGGCAGCAAAAGCTGAACGTTTCTCTTTTTTGCTCCAAACGCCGCCGAGATTGAAAAAAGTTGCTTTTGAGGATAGAGTGCGCAGGAAAGCAGAGAGGGCCAAATTGTCTGGGGCATTTGAAGGGGTTCCAGGAGGCAGTGAGGACCAGCATCACTTTTCCCCGCTGGGACATTTGCTCTGGCAGCAAAAGCTGGACGTTTCTCTTTTTTGCTCCAAACAATGCAGAAAGTGAAAAAAGGTGCTTTTGAGGATAGAGTGCGCAGGAAAGCAGAGAGGGCCAAATTGTGCGAGGCATTTGAAGGGGTTCCAGGAGGCAGTGAGGACCAGCATGACTTTTCCCCGCTGGCACCTTTGCTGTGGCAGGAAAAGCTGGACGTTTGTCTTTTTTGCTCCGGAGGCCGCCGAGAGTGAAAAAAGGTGCTTTTGAGGACAGAGTGCGCAGGAAAGCAGAGAGGGCCAAATTGTCTGGGGTATTTGAAAGGGTTCCAGGAGGCAGTGAGGACCAGCATCACTTTTCCCCGATGGCACCTTTGCTGTGGCAGCAAAAGCTGGACGTTTGTCTTTTTTGCGCCTAACACCGCTAAAAGTGAAAAAAAGGTGCTTTTGAGGATAGAGTGCGCAGGAAAGCAGAGAGGGCCAAATTGTCTGGGGCATTTGAAGGGGTTCCAGGAGGCAGTGAGGACCAGCATCACTTTTCCCCGCTGGCACCTTTGCTGTGGCAGCAAAAGCTGAACGTTTCTCTTTTTTACTCTAAACGCCGCCGAGAGTGAAAAAAGGTACTTTTGAGGATAGAGTGCACAGGAAAGCAGAGAGGGCCAAATTGTGCGAGGCATTTGAAGGGATTCCAGGAGGCAGTGAGGACCAGCATCACTTTTCCCCGCTGGCACCTTTGCTGTGGCAGCAAAAGCTGGACGTTTGTCTTTTTTGCTCCAAACGCCGCCGAGAGTGAAAAAAGGTGCTTTTGAGGATAGAGTCCTCAGGAAAGCAGAGAGGGCCAAATTGTCTGGGGCATTCGATGGGGTTCCAGGAGGCAGTGAGGACCAGCATCACTTTTCCCTGCTGGCAACTTTGCTGTGGCAGCAAAACCTAGACGTTTGTCTTTTGTGCTCCAGAGGCAGCCGAGAGTGAAAAAAGGTGCTTTTGAGGATAGAGTGCGCAGGAAAGCAGAGAGGGCCAAATTGTGCGAGGCATTTGAACGGGTTCCGGGAGGCAGTGAGAAATAGCATCACTTTTCCCCGCTGGCACCTTTGCTGTGGCAGCAAAAGCTGGACGTTTGTCTTTTTTGCTCCGGAGGCCGCCGAGAGTGAAAAAAGTTGCTTTTGAGGATAGAGTGCGCAGGGAAGCAGAGAGGGCCAAATTGTCTGGGGCATTTGAAGGGGTTCCAGGATGCAGTGAGGACCAGCATCACTTTTCCCCGCTGGCACCTTTGCTGTGGCAGCAAAAGCTGGACGTTTGTCTTTTTTGCTCCAAACGCCGCCGAGAGTGAAAAAAGGTGCTTTTGAGGATAGAGTGCGCAGGAAAGCAGAGAGGGCCAAATTGTCTGGGGCATTTGAAGGGGTTCCAGGAGGCAGTGAGGAATAGCATCACTTTTCCCCGCTGGCACCTTTGCTGTGGCAGCAAAAGCTGGACGTTTGTCTTTTTTGCTCCAAACGCCGCCGAGAGTGAAAAAAGGTGCTTTTGAGGATAGAGTGCGCAGGAAAGCAGAGAGGGCCAAATTGTCTGGGGCATTTGAAGGGGTTCCAGGAGGCAGTGAGGACCAGCATCACTTTTCCCCGCTGGCACCTTTGCTGTGGCAAAAAAAGCTGGACGTTTGTCTTTTTTGCTGCGGAGGCTGCGAGAGTGAAAAAATGTGCTTTTCAGGATAGAGTGCGCAAAAAGGCAGAGCGGGCCAAATTGTCTGGGGCATTTGAAGGGGTTCCAGGAGGCAGTGAGGACCAGCATCACTTTTCCCCGCTGGCACCTTTGCTGTGGCAGCAAAAGCTGGACGTTTGTCTTTTTTCGTCCAAACACCGCTAAAAGTTAAAAAAAGGTGCTTTTGAGGATAGAGTGCGCAGGAAAGCAGAGAGGGCCAAATTGTCTGGGGCATTTGAAGGGGTTCCAGGAGGCAGTGAGAACCAGCATCACTTTTCCCCGCTGGCAACTTTGCTGTGGCAGCAAAAGCTGGACGTTTGTCTTTTTTGCTCCAAACGTCGCCGAGAGTGAAAAAAGGTGCTTTTGAGGATAGAGTGCGCAGGAAAGCAGAGAGGGCCAAATTGTCTGGGGCATTTGAAGGGGTTCCAGGAGGCAGTGAGGACCAGCATCACTTTTCCCCGCGCGCAAATTTGCTGTGGCAGCAAAACCTAGACGTTTGTCTTTTTTGCTCCAAACAATGCAGAAAGTGAAAAAAGGTGCTTTTGACGATAGAGCGCGCATGAAAGCAGAGAGGGCCAAATTGTCTGGGGCATTTGAAGGGGTTCCAGGAGGCAGTGAGGACCAGCATCACTTTTCCCCCTGGGACCTTTGCTCTGGCAGCAAAAGTTGGACGTTTGTCTTTTTTGCTCCAAACGCCGCCGAGAGTGAAAAAAGTTGCTTTTGAGGATAGAGTGCGCAGGAAAGCAGAGAGGGCCAAATTGTCTGGGGCATTGGAAGGGGTTCCAGGAGGCAGTGAGGACCAGCATGACTTTTCCCCGCTGGCACCTTTGCTGTGGCAGCAAAAGCTGGACGTTTGTCTTTTTTGCTCCAAACGCCGCGGAGAGTGAAAAAAGGTGCTTTTGAGGATAGAGTGCACAGGAAAGCAGAGAGGGCCAAATTGTCTGGGGCATTCGATGGGGTTCCAGGAGGCAGTGAGGACCAGCATCACTTTTCCCCGCTGGCAACTTTGCTGTTGCAGCAAAACCTAGACATTTGTCTTTTTTGCTCCAAACACTGCAGAAAGTGAAAAAAGGTGCTTTTGAGGATAGAGTGCGCATGAAAGCAGAGAGGGCCAAATTGTGTGAGGCATTTGAAGGGGTTCCAGGAGGCAGTGAGGACCAGCATCACTTTTCCCCGCTGGGACCTTTGCTCTGGCAGCAAAAGCTGGACGTTTGTCTTTTTTGCTCCAAACGCCGCCGAGAGTGAAAAAAGATGCTTTTGAGGATAGAGTGCGCAGGAAAGCAGAGAGGGCCAAATTGTCTGGCGCATTTGAAGGGGTTCCAGGAGGCAGTGAGGACCAGCATCACTTTTCCCCGCTGGCACCTTTGCTGTGGCAGCAAAAGCTGGACGTTTCTCTTTTTTGCTCCAAACGCCGCCGAGATTGAAAAAAGTTGCTTTTGAGGATAGAGTGCGCAGGAAAGCAGAGAGGGCCAAATTGTCTGGGGCATTCGATGGGGTTCCAGGAGGCAGTGAGGACCAGCATCACTTTTCCCCGCTGGCAACTTTGCTGTGGCAACAAAACTTAGACGTTTGTCTTTTTAGCTCCAGAGGCCGCCGAGAGTGAAAAAAGGTGCTTTTGAGGATAGAGCGCGCAGGAAAGCAGAGAGGGCCAAATTGTGCGAGGCATTTGAAGGGCTTCCAGGAGGCAGTGAAGATCAGCATCACTTTTCCTGGCTGGCAACTTTGCTGTGGCAGCAAATCCTAGACGTTTGTCTTTTTTTCTCCAAACGCCGCCGAGAATGAGAAAAGGTACTTTTGAGGATAGAGTGCACAGGAAAGCAGAGAGGGCCAAATTGTGCGAGGCATTTGAAGGGGTTCCAGGAGGCAGTGAGGACCAGCATCACTTTTCCCCGCTGGCACCTTTGCTGTGGCAGCAAAAGCTGGACGTTTGTCTTTTTTGCTCCGGAGGCCGCCGAGAGTGAAAAAAGTTGCTTTTGAGGATAGAGTGCGCAGGAAAGCAGAGAGGGACAAATTGTCTGGGGCATTTGAAGGGGTTCCAGGAGGCAGTGAGGACCAGCATCACTTTTCCCCGCTGGCACCTTTGCTGTGGCAGCAAAAGCTGGACGTTTGTCTTTTTTGCTCCGGAGGCCGCCGAGAGTGAAAAAAGTTGCTTTTGAGGATAGAGTGCGCAGGAAAGCAGAGAGGGCCAAATTTTCTGGGGCATTTGAAGGGGTTCCAGGATGCAGTGAGGATCAGCATCACTTTTCCTGGCTGGCAACTTTGCTGTGGCAGCAAATCCTAGACGTTTGTCTTTTTTGCTCCAAACAATGCAGAAAGTGAAAAAAGGTGCTTTTGAGGATAGAGTCCGCAGGAAAGCAGAGAGGGCCAAATTGTATGGGGCATTTAAAGGGGTTCCAGGAGGCAGTGAGAACCAGCATCACTTGTCCCCGCTGGCGCCTTTGCTGTGGCAGCAAAAGCTGGACGTTTGTCTTTTTTGCTCCAGACAGCGCCGAAAGTGAAAAAAGCTGCTTTTGAGGATAGAGTCCTCAGGAAAGCAGAGAGGGCCAAATTGTCTGGGGCATTTGAAGGGGTTCCAGGAGGCAGTGAGGACCAGCATCACTTTTCCCCGCAGGCACCTTTGCTGTGGCAGCAAAAGCTGGACGTTTGTCTTTTTTGCGCCTAACACCGCTAAAAGTGAAAAAAAGGTGCTTTTGAGGATAGAGTGCGAAGGAAAGCAGAGAGGGCCAAATTGTCTGGGGCATTTGAAGGGGTTCCAGGAGGCAGTGAGGACCAGCATCACTTTTCCCCTTTGGCACCTTTGCTGTGGCAGCAAAAGCTGGACGTTTCATTTTTTGCTCCAAACGCCGCCGAGAGTGAAAAAAGTTGCTTTTGATGATAGAGTGCGCAGGAAAGCAGAGAGGGCCAAATTGTCTGGGGCATTTGAAGGGGTTCCAGGATGCAGTGAGGATCAGCATCACTTTTCCTGGCTGGCAACTTTGCTGTGGCAGCAAATCCTAGACGTTTGTCTTTTTTGCTCTAAACGCCGCCGACAGTGAAAAAAGGTACTTTTAGAGGATAGAGTGCACAGGAAAGCAGAGAGGGCCAAATTGTCTGGGGCATTTGAAGGGGTTCCAGGAGGCAGTGAGGACCAGCATCACTTTTCCCCGCTGGCACCTTTGCTGTGGCAGCAAAAGCTGGACGTTTGTCTTTTTTGCTCCAAACGCCGCCCAGAGTGAAAAAAGTGTCTTTTGAGGATAGAGTGCGCAGGAAAGCAGAGAGGGCCAAATTGTCTGGGGAATTTGAAAGGGTTCCAGGAGGCAGTGAGGACGAGCATCACTTTTCCCCACTGGTTCCTTTCCTGTGGCAGCAAAAGCTGGACGTTTGTCTTTTTTGCTCCAAACGCCGCTGAGAATGTAAAAAGGTACTTTTGAGGACAGAGTGCGCAGGAAAGCAGAGAGGGCCAAATTGTCTGGGGCATTTGAAGGGGTTCCAGGAGGCAGTGAGGACCAGCATCACTTTTCCCCGCTGGCACCTTTGCTGTTGTAGCCAAAGCTGGACGTTTGTCTTTTTTCCTCCAAACGCCGCCGAGAGAGAAAAATTTGCTTTTGAGGATAGAGTGCTCAGGAAAGCAGAGAGGGCCAAATTGTCTGGGGCATTTGAAGGGGTTCCAGGAGGCAGTGAGGACCAGCATCACTTTTCCCCGCTGGCACCTTTGCTGTGGCAGCAAAAGCTGGACGTTTGTCTTTTTTGCGCCTACCACCGCTAAAAGTGAAAAAAAGGTGCTTTTGAGGATAGAGTGCGCAGGAAAGCAGAGAGGGCCAAATTGTCTGGGGCATTTGAAGGGGTTCCAGGAGGCAGTGAGGAATAGCATCACTTTTCCCCGCTGGCACCTTTGCTGTGGCAGCAAAAGCTGGACGTTTGTCTTTTTTGCTCCAGAGGCTGCCGAGAGTGAAAAAAGGTGCTTTTGAGGATAGATTGCGCAGGAAAGCAGAGAGGGCCAAATTGTGCGAGGCATTTGAAGGGGTTCCAGGAGGCAGTGAGGAATAGCATCACTTTTCCCCGCTGGCACCTTTGCTGTGGCAGCAAAATCTAGACGTATGTCTTTTTTGCTCCAGAGGCCGCCGAGAGTGAAAAAAGGTGCTTTTGAGGATCGAGTGCGCAGGAAAGCAGAGAGGGCCAAATTGTGCGAGGCATTTGAAGGGGTTCCAGGAGGCAGTGAGGAATAGCATCACTTTTCCCCGCTGGCACCTTTGCTGTGGCAGCAAAAGCTGGACGTTTGTCTTTATGCTCCAGAGGCCGCCGAGAGTGAAAAAATTTGCTTTTGAGGATAGAGTGCGCAGGAAAGCAGAGAGGGCCAAATTGTCTGGGGCATTTGAAAGGGTTCCAGGAGGCAGTGAGGACGAGCATCACTTTTCTCCGCTGGCACCTTTGCTGTGGCAGCAAAAGCTGGACGTTTGTCTTTTTTGCGCCTAACACCGCTAAAAGTGAAAAAAAGGTGCTTTTGAGGATAGAGTGCGAAGGAAAGCAGAGAGGGCCAAATTGTCTGGGGCATTTGTAGGGGTTCCAGGAGGCAGTGAGGACCAGCATCACTTTTCCCCGCTGGCACGTTTGCTGTGGCAGCAAAAGCTGGACGTTTGTCTTTTTTGCGCCTAACACCGCTAAAAGTGAAAAAAAGGTGCTTTTGAGGATAGAGTGCGAAGGAAAGCAGAGAGGGCCAAATTGTCTGGGGCATTTGAAGGGGTTCCAGGAGGCAGTGAGGACCAGCATCACTTTTCCCCGCTGGCAACTTTGCTGTGGCAGCAAAACCTAGACGTTTGTCTTTTTTGCTCCAGAGGCCGCCGAGAGTGAAAAAAGGTGCTTTTGAGGATAGAGTGCGCAGGAAAGCAGAGAGGGCCAAATTGTGCGAGGCATTTCAAGGGGTTCCAGGAGGCAGTGAGGATCAGCATCACTTTTCCCCGCTGGCACCTTTGCTGTGGCAGCAAAAGCTGGACGTTTGTCTTTTTTGCTCCAAACAATGCAGAAAGTGAAAAAAGGTGCTTTTGAGGATAGAGCGCGCAGGAAAGCAGAGAGGGCCAAATTGTGTGAGGCAATTGAAGGGGTTCCAGGAGGCAGTGAGGACCAGCATCACTTTTCCCCGCTGGGACCTTTGCTCTGGCAGCAAAAGCTGGACGTTTGTCTTTTTTGCTCCAAACGCCGCCGAGATTGAAAAAAGTTTCTTTTGAGGATAGAGTGCGCAGGAAAGCAGAGAGGGCCAAATTGTCTGGGGCATTTGAAGGGGTTCCAGGAGGCAGTGAGGACCAACATGACTTTTGCCCGCTGGCACCTTTGCTGTGGCAGCAAAAGCTGGACGTTTGTCTTTTTTGCTCCGGAGGCCGCCGAGAGTGAAAAAAGGTGCTTTTGAGGATAGAGTGCGCAGGAAAGCAGAGAGGGCCAAATTGTCTGGGGCATTTGAAGGGGTTCCAGGAGGCAGTGAGGACCAGCATCACTTTTCCCCGTTGGCACCTTTGCTGTGGCAGCAAAAGCTGAACGTTTCTCTTTTCTGCTCCAAACGCCGCCGAGATTGAAAAAAGTTGCTTTTGAGGATAGAGTGCGCAAAAAACCAGAGCGGGCCAAATTGTCTGGGGCATTTGAAGGGATTCCAGTATGCAGTGAGGATCAGCATCACTTTTCCTGGCTGGCAACTTTGCTGTGGCAGCAAATCCTAGACGTTTGTATTTTTTGCTCTAAACGCCGCCGAGAGTGAAAAAAGGTACTTTTGAGGATGGAGTGCACAGGAAAGCAGAGAGGGCCAAATTGTCTGGGGCATTTGAAGGGATTCCAGGAGGCAGTGAGGACCAGCATCACTTTTCCCCGCTGGCACCTTTGCTGTGGCAGCAAAAGCTGGACGTTTGTCTTTTTTGCTCCAGAGGCCGCCGAGAGTGAAAAAAGGTGCTTTTGAGGATAGAGTGCGCAGGAAAGCAGAGAGGGCCAAATTGTGCGAGGCATTTGAAGGGGTTCCAGGAGGCAGTGAGGAATAGCATCACTTTTCCCCGCTGGCACCTTTGCTGTGGCAGCAAAACCTAGACGTTTGTCTTTTTTGCTCCAGAGGCCGCCGAGAGTGAAAAAAGGTGCTTTTGAGGATAGAGTGCGCAGGAAAGCAGAGAGGGCCAAATTGTGCGAGGCATTTGAAGGGGTTCCAGGAGGCAGTGAGGAATAGCATCACTTTTCCCCGCTGGCACCTTTGCTGTGGCAGCAAAAGCTGGACGTTTGTCTTTATGCTCCAGAGGCCGCCGAGAGTGAAAAAATTTGCTTTTGAGGATAGAGTGCGCAGGAAAGCAGAGAGGGCCAAATTGTCTGGGGCATTTGAAAGGGTTCCAGGAGGCAGTGAGGACCAGCATCACTTTTCTCCGCTGGCACCTTTGCTGTGGCAGCAAAAGCTGGACGTTTGTCTTTTTTGCGCCTAACACCGCTAAAAGTGAAAAAAAGGTGCTTTTGAGGATAGAGTGCGAAGGAAAGCAGAGAGGGCCAAATTGTCTGGGGTATTTGTAGGGGTTCCAGGAGGCAGTGAGGACCAGCATCACTTTTCCCCGCTGGCACCTTTGCTGTGGCAGCAAAAGCTGGACGTTTGTCTTTTTTGCGCCTAACACCGCTAAAAGTGAAAAAAAGGTGCTTTTGAGGATAGAGTGCGAAGGAAAGCAGAGAGGGCCAAATTGTCTGGGGCATTTGAAGGGGTTCCAGGAGGCAGTGAGGACCAGCATCACTTTTCCCCGCTGGCAACTTTGCTGTGGCAGCAAAACCTAAACGTTTGTCTTTTTTGCTCCAGAGGCCGCCGAGAGTGAAAAAAGGTGCTTTTGAGGATAGAGTGCGCAGGAAAGCAGAGAGGGCCAAATTGTCTGGGGCATTTGAAGGGGTTCCAGGAGGCAGTGAGGATCAGCATCACTTTTCCCCGCTGGCACCTTTGCTGTGGCAGCAAAAGCTGGACGTTTGTCTTTTTTGCTCCGGAGGCCGCCGAGAGTGAAAAAAGGTGCTTTTAAGGATAGAGTGCGCAGGAAAGCAGAGAGGGCCAAATTGTCTGGGGCATTTGAAGGGGTTCCAGGAGGCAGTGAGGACCAGCATCACTTTTCCCCGTTGGCACCTTTGCTGTGGCAACAAAAGCTGAACATTTCTCTTTTTTGCTCCAAACGCCGCCGAGATTGAAAAAAGTTGCTTTTGAGGATAGAGTGCGCAAAAAAGCAGAGCGGGCCAAATTGTCTGGGGCATTTGAAGGGGTTCCAGGATGCAGTGAGGATCAGCATCACTTTTCCTGGCTGGCAACTTTGCTGTGGCAGCACATCCTAGACGTTTGTCTTTTTTGCTCTAAACGCCGCCGAGAGTGAAAAAAGGTACTTTTGAGGATAGAGTGCACAGGAAAGCAGAGAGGGCCAAATTGTCTGGGGCATTTGAAGGGATTCCAGGAGGCAGTGAGGACCAGCATCACTTTTCCCCGCTGGCACCTTTGCTGTGGCAGCAAAAGCTGGACATTTGTCTTTTTTGCTCCAGAGGCCGCCGAGAGTGAAAAAAGGTGCTTTTGAGGATAGAGTGCGCAGGAAAGCAGAGAGGGCCAAATTGTGCGAGGCATTTGAAGGGGTTCCAGGAGGCAGTGAGGACAAGCATCACTTTTCCCCGCTGGCACCTTTGCTGTGGCAGCAAAAGCTGGACGTTTGTCTTTATGCTCCAGAGGCCGCCGAGAGTGAAAAAATTTGCTTTTGAGGATAGAGTGCGCAGGAAAGCAGAGAGGACCAAATTGTCTCGGGCATTTGAAAGGGTTCCATGAGGCAGTGAGGACGAGCATCACTTTTCTCCGCTGGCACCTTTGCTGTGGCAGCAAAAGCTGGACGTTTGTCTTTTTTGCGCCTAACACCGCTAAAAGTGAAAAAAAGGTGCTTTTGAGGATAGAGTGCGAAGGAAAGCAGAGAGGGCCAAATTGTCTGGGGCATTTGAAGGGGTTCCAGGAGGCAGTGAGGACCAGCATCACTTTTCCCCGCTGGCACCTTTGCTGTGGCAGCAAAAGCTGGACGTTTGTCTTTTTTGCGCCTAACACCGCTAAAAGTGAAAAAAAGGTGCTTTTGAGGATAGAGTGCGCAGGAAAGCAGAGAGGGCCAAATTGTCTGGGGCATTTGAAGGGGTTCCAGGAGGCAGTGAGGACCAGCATCACTTTTCCCCGCTGGCAACTTTGCTGTGGCAGCAAAACCTAGACGTTTGTCTTTTTTGCTCCAGAGGCCGCCGAGAGTGAAAAAAGGTCCTTTTGAGGATAGAGTGCGCAGGAAAGCAGAGAGGGCAAAATTGTGCGAGGCATTTGAAGGGGTTCCAGGAGGCAGTGAGGATCAGCATCACTTTTCCCCGCTGGCACCTTTGCTGTGGCAGCAAAAGCTGGACGTTTGTCTTTTTTGCTCCAAACGCCGCCGAGAGTGAAAAAAGTTTCTTTTCAGGATAGAGTGCGCAGGAAAGCAGAGAGGGCCAAATTGTCTGGGGCATTTGAAGGGTTTCCAGGAGGCAGTGAGGACCAGCATGACTTTTCCCCGCTGGCACCTTTGCTGTGGCAGCAAAAGCTGGACGTTTGTCTTTTTTGCTCCGGAGGCCGCCGAGAGTGAAAAAAGGTGCTTTTGAGGATAGAGTGCGCAGGAAAGCAGAGAGGGCCAAATTGTCTGGGGCATTTGAAAGGGTTCCAGGAGGCAGTGAGGATCAGCATTACTTTTCCTGGCTGGCAACTTTGCTGTGGCAGCAAATCCTAGACGTTTGTCTTTTTTGCTCCAAACGCCGCCGAGAGTGAAAAAAGTTGCTTTTGAGGACAGAGTGCGCAGGAAAGCAGAGAGGGCCAAATTGTCTGGGGCATTTGAAAGGGTTCCAGGAGGCAGTGAGGACCAGCATCACTTTTCCCCGATGGCACCTTTGCTGTGGCAGCAAAAGCTGGACGTTTGTCTTTTTTGCGCCTAACACCGCTAAAAGTGAAAAAAAGGTGCTTTTGAGGATAGAGTGCGCAGGAAAGCAGAGAGGGCCAAATTGTCTGGGGCATTTGAAGGGGTTCCAGGAGGCAGTGAGGACCAGCATCACTTTTCCCCGTTGGCACCTTTGCTGTGGCAGCAAAAGCTGGACGTTTGTCTTTTTTGCTCCAAACGCCGCGGAGAGTGAAAAAAGGTGCTTTTGAGGATAGAGTGCGCAGGAAAGCAGAGAGGGCCAAATTGTCTGGGGCATTCGATGGGGTTCGAGGAGGCAGTGAGGACCAGCATCACTTTTCCCCGCTGGCAACTTTGCTGTGGCAGCAAAACCTAGACATTTGTCTTTTTTGCTCCAAACACTGCAGAAAGTGAAAACAGGTGCTTTTGAGGATAGAGTGCGCATGAAAGCAGAGAGGGCCAAATTGTGTGAGGCATTTGAAGGGGTTCCAGGAGGCAGTGAGGACCAGCATCACTTTTCCCCGCTGGCACCTTTGCTGTGGCAGCAAAAGCTGGACGTTTGTCTTTTTTGCTCCAAACGCCGCCGAGATTGAAAAAAGGTGCTTTTGAGGATAGAGTGCGCAGGAAAGCAGAGAGGGCCAAATTGTCTGGGGCATTCGATGGGGTTCCAGGAGGCAGTGAGGACCAGCATCACTTTTCCCCGCTGGCAACTTTGCTGTGGCAGCAAAACCTAGACGTTTGTCTTTTTAGCTCCAGAGGCCGCCGAGAGTGAAAAAAGGTGCTTTTGAGGATAGAGTGCGCAGGAAAGCAGAGAGGGCCAAATTGTGCGAGGCATTTGAAGGGGTTCCAGGAGGCAGTGAAGATCAGCATCACTTTTCCTGGCTGGCAACTTTGCTGTGGCAGCAAATCCTAGACGTTTGTCTTTTTTGCTCCAAACGCCGCCGAGAGTGAAAAAAGGTACTTTTGAGGATAGAGTGCACAGGAAAGCAGAGAGGGCCAAATTGTGCGAGGCATTTGAAGGGGTTCCAGGAGGCAGTGAGGACCAGCATCACTTTTCCCCGCTGGCACCTTTGCTGTGGCAGCAAAAGCTGGACGTTTGTCTTTTTTACTCCGGAGGCCGCCGAGAGTGAAAAAAGTTGCTTTTGAGGATAGAGTGCGCAGGAAAGCAGAGAGGGCCCAATTGTCTGGGGCATTTTAAGGGGTTCCAGGAGGCAGTGAGGACCAGCATCACTTTTCCCCGCTGGCACCTTTGCTGTGGCAGCAAAAGCTGGACGTTTGTCTTTTTTGCGCCTAACACCGCTAAATGTGAAAAAAAGGTGCTTTTGAGGATAGAGTGCGCAGGAAAGCAGAGAGGGCCAAATTTTCTGGGGCATTTGAAGGGGTTCCAGGATGCAGTGAGGATCAGCATCACTTTTCCTGGCTGGCAACTTTGCTGTGGCAGCAAATCCTAGACGTTTGTCTTTTTTGCTCCAAACAATGCAGAAAGTGAAAAAAGGTGCTTTTGAGGATAGAGTCCGCAGGAAAGCAGAGAGGGCCAAATTGTATGGGGCATTTAAAGGGGTTCCAGGAGGCAGTGAGAACCAGCATCACTTTTCCCTGCTGGCGCCTTTGCTGTGGCAGCAAAAGCTGGACGTTTGTCTTTTTTGCTCCAGACAGCACCGAAAGTGAAAAAAGGTGCTTTTGAGGATAGAGTCCTCAGGAAAGCAGAGAGGGCCAAATTGTCTGGGGCATTTGAAGGGGTTCCAGGAGGCAGTGAGGACCAGCATCACTTTTCCCCGCTGGCACCTTTGCTGTGGCAGCAAAAGCTGGACGTTTGTCTTTTTTGCGCCTAACACCGCTAAAAGTGAAAAAAAGGTGCTTTTGAGGATAGAGTGCGCAAGAAAGCAGAGAGGGTCAAATTGTCTGGGGCATTTGAAAGGGTTCCAGGAGGCAGTGAGGACCAGCATCACTTTTCCCCGCTGGCACCTTTGCTGTGGCAGCAAAAGCTGGACGTTTGTCTTTTTTGCGCCTACCACCGCTAAAAGTGAAAAAAAGGTGCTTTTGAGGATAGAGTGCGCAGGAAAGCATAGAGCGCCAAATTGTCTGGGGCATTTGAAAGGGTTCCAGGAGGCAGTGAGGACCAGCATCACTTTTCCCCCTGGCAACTTTGCTGTGGCAGCAAAACCTAGACGTTTGCCTTTTTTGCTCCAGAGGCCGCCGAGAGTGAAAAAAGGTGCTTTTGAGGATAGAGTGCGCAGGAAAGCAGAGAGGGCCAAATTGTGCGAGGCATTTGAAGGGGTTCCAGGAGGCAGTGAGGATCAGCATCACTTTTCCCCGCTGGCACCTTTGCTGTGGCAGCAAAAGCTGGACGTTTGTCTTTTTTGCTCCACACAATGCAGAAAGTGAAAAAAGGTGCTTTTGAGTATAGAGTGCGCATGAAAGCAGAGAGGGCCAAATTGTGTGAGGCATTTGAAGGGGTTCCAGGAGGCAGTGAGGACCAGCATCACTTTTCCCCGCTGGGAACTTTGCTCTGGCAGCAAAAGCTGGACGTTTGTCTTTTTTGCTCCAAACGCCGCCGAGAGTGAAAAAAGTTTCTTTTGAGGATAGAGTGCGCAGGAAAGCAGAGAGGGCCAAATTGTCTGGGGCATTTGAAAGGGTTCCAGGAGGCAGTGAGGACCAGCATCACTTTTCCCCGTTGGCACCTTTGCTGTGGCAGCAAAAGCTGAACGTTTCTCTTTT
This sequence comes from Vanellus vanellus, assembly GCF_965231255.1. Taxonomy (NCBI): domain Eukaryota; kingdom Metazoa; phylum Chordata; class Aves; order Charadriiformes; family Charadriidae; genus Vanellus; species Vanellus vanellus. The sequence continues at coordinate 19,069 of NW_028128264.1, forward strand.
TTGCTCCAAACGCCGCCGATATTGAAAAAAGTTGCTTTTGAGGATAGAGTGCGCAAAAAAGCAGAGCGGGCCAAATTGTCTGGGGCATTTGAAGGGGTTCCAGGATGCAGTGAGGATCAGCATCACTTTTCCTGGCTGGCAACTTTGCTGTGGCAGCAAATCCTAGACGTTTGTCTTTTTTGCTCTAAACGCCGCCGAGAGTGAAAAAAGGTACTTTTGAGGATAGAGTGCACAGGAAAGCAGAGAGGGCCAAATTGTCTGGGGCATTTGAAGGGATTCCAGGAGGCAGTGAGGACCAGCATCACTTTTCCCCGCTGGCACCTTTGCTGTGGCAGCAAAAGTTGGACGTTTGTCTTTTTTGCTCCAAACGCCGCCGAGAGTGAAAAAAGGTGCTTTTGAGGATAGAGTGCGCAGGAAAGCAGAGAGGGCCAAATTGTCTGGGGCATTCGATGGGGTTCCAGGAGCCAGTGAGGACCAGCATCACTTTTCCCCGCTGGGACCTTTGCTGTGGCAGCAAAAGCTGGACGTTTGTCTCTTTTGCGCCTAACACTGCTAAAGGTGAAAAAAAGGTGCTTTTGAGGATAGAGTCCTCAGGAAAGCAGAGAGGGCCAAATTGTCTGGGGCATTTGAAGGGGTTCCAGGAGGCAGTGAGGACCAGCATCACTGTTCCCCGCTGGCACCTTTGCTGTGGCAGCAAAACCTAGACGTTTGTCTTTTTTGCTCCAGAGGCCGCCGAGAGTGAAAAAAGGTGCTTTTGAGGATAGAGTGCGCAGGAAAGCAGAGAGGGCCAAATTGTGCGAGGCATTTGAAGGGGTTCCAGGAGGCAGTGAGGATCAGCATCACTTTTCCCCGCTGGCACCTTTGCTGTGGCAGCAAAAGCTGGACGTTTGTCTTTTTTGCTCCGGAGGCCGCCGAGAGTGAAAAAAGTTGCTTTTGAGGACAGAGTGCGCAGGAAAGCAGAGAGGGCCAAATTGTCTGGGGCATTTGAAAGGGTTCCAGGAGGCAGTGAGGATCAGCATCACTTTTCCCCGATGGCACCTTTGCTGTGGCAGCAAAAGCTGGACGTTTGTCTCTTTTGCGCCTAACACTGCTAAAGGTGAAAAAAAGGTGCTTTTGAGGATAGAGTCCTCAGGAAAACAGAGAGGGCCAAATTGTCTGGGGCATTTGAAGGGGTTCCAGGAGGCAGTGAGGACCAGCATCACTGTTCCCCGCTGGCACCTTTGCTGTGGCAGCAAAACCTAGACGTTTGTCTTTTTTGCTCCAGAGGCCGCCGAGAGAGAAAAATGTGCTTTTGAGGATAGAGTGCGCAGGAAAGCAGAGAGGGCCAAATTGTGCGAGGCATTTGAAGGGGTTCCAGGAGGCAGTGAGGATCAGCATCACTTTTCCCCGCTGGCACCTTTGCTGTGGCAGCAAAAGCTGGACGTTTGTCTTTTTTGCTCCGGAGGCCGCCGAGAGTGAAAAAAGTTGCTTTTGAGGACAGAGTGCGCACGAAAGCAGAGAGGGCCAAATTGTCTGGGGCATTTGAAAGGGTTCCAGGAGGCAGTGAGGACCAGCATCACTTTTCCCCGATGGCACCTTTGCTGTGGCAGCAAAAGCTGGACGTTTGTCTTTTTTGCGCCTAACACCGCTAAAAGTGAAAAAAAGGTGCTTTTGAGGATAGAGTGCGCAGGAAAGCAGAGAGGGCCAAATTGTCTGGGGCATTTGAAGGGGTTCCAGGAGGCAGTGAGGACCAGCATCACTTTTCCCCGCTGGGAACTTTGCTCTGGCAGCAAAAGCTGGACGTTTGTCTTTTTTGCTCCAAACGCCGCCGAGAGTGAAAAAAGTTTCTTTTGAGGATAGAGTGCGCAGGAAAGCAGAGAGGGCCAAATTGTCTGGGGCATTTGAAGGGGTTCCAGGAGGCAGTGAGGACCAGCATCACTTTTCCCCGCTGGCACCTTTGCTGTGGCAGCAAAAGCTGGACGTTTGTCTTTTTTGCTCCGGAGGCCGCCGAGAGTGAAAAAAGTTGCTTTTGAGGATAGAGTGCGCAGGAAAGCAGAGAGGGCCAAATTGTCTGGGGCATTTGAAAGGGTTCCAGGAGGCAGTGAGGACCAGCATCACTTTTCCCCGTTGGCACCTTTGCTGTGGCAGCAAAAGCTGAACGTTACTCTTTTTTGCTCCAAACGCCGCCGAGATTGAAAAAAGTTGCTTTTGATGATAGAGTGCGCAAAAAAGCAGAGCGGGCCAAATTGTCTGGGGCATTTGAAGGGGTTCCAGGATGCAGTGAGGATCAGCATCACTTTTCCTGGCTGGCAACTTTGCTGTGGCAGCAAATCCTAGACGTTTGTCTTTTTTGCTCTAAACGCCGCCGAGAGTGAAAAAAGGTACTTTTGAGGATAGAGTGCACAGGAAAGCAGAGAGGGCCAAATTGTCTGGGGCATTTGAAGGGATTCCAGGAGGCAGTGAGGACCAGCATCACTTTTCCCCGCTGGCACCTTTGCTGTGGCAGCAAAAGCTGGACGTTTGTCTTTTTTGCTCCAAACGCCGCCGAGAGTGAAAAAAGGTGCTTTTGAGGATAGAGTGCGCAGGAAAGCAGAGAGGGCCAAATTGTCTGGGGCATTCGATAGGGTTCCAGGAGCCAGTGAGGACCAGCATCACTTTTCCCCGCTGGGACCTTTGCTGTGGCAGCAAAAGCTGGACGTTTGTCTCTTTTGCGCCTAACACTGCTAAAGGTGAAAAAAAGGTGCTTTTGAGGATAGAGTCCTCAGGAAAGCAGAGAGGGCCAAATTGTCTGGGGCATTTGAAGGGGTTCCAGGAGGCAGTGAGGACCAGCATCACTGTTCCCCGCTGGCACCTTTGCTGTGGCAGCAAAACCTAGACGTTTGTCTTTTTTGCTCCAGAGGCCGCCGAGAGTGAAAAAAGGTGCTTTTGAGGATAGAGTGCGCAGGAAAGCAGAGAGGGCCAAATTGTGCGAGGCATTTGAAGGGGTTCCAGGAGGCAGTGAGGATCAGCATCACTTTTCCCCGCTGGCACCTTTGCTGTGGCAGCAAAAGCTGGACGTTTGTCTTTTTTGCTCCGGAGGCCGCCGAGAGTGAAAAAAGTTGCTTTTGAGGACAGAGTGCGCAGGAAAGCAGAGAGGGCCAAATTGTCTGGGGCATTTGAAAGGGTTCCAGGAGGCAGTGAGGACCAGCATCACTTTTCCCCGATGGCACCTTTGCTGTGGCAGCAAAAGCTGGACGTTTGTCTCTTTTGCGCCTAACACTGCTAAAGGTGAAAAAAAGGTGCTTTTGAGGATAGAGTCCTCAGGAAAGCAGAGAGGGCCAAATTGTCTGGGGCATTTGAAGGGGTTCCAGGAGGCAGTGAGGACCAGCATCACTGTTCCCCGCTGGCACCTTTGCTGTGGCAGCAAAACCTAGACGTTTGTCTTTTTTGCTCCAGAGGCCGCCGAGAGTGAAAAATGTGCTTTTGAGGATAGAGTGCGCAAAAAAGCAGAGCGGGCCAAATTGTGCGAGGCATTTGAAGGGGTTCCAGGAGGCAGTGAGGATCAGCATCACTTTTCCCCGCTGGCACCTTTGCTGTGGCAGCAAAAGCTGGACGTTTGTCTTTTTTGCTCCGGAGGCCGCCGAGAGTGAAAAAAGTTGCTTTTGAGGACAGAGTGCGCAGGAAAGCAGAGAGGGCCAAATTGTCTGGGGCATTTGAAAGGGTTCCAGGAGGCAGTGAGGACCAGCATCACTTTTCCCCGATGGCACCTTTGCTGTGGCAGCAAAAGCTGGACGTTTGTCTTTTTTGCGCCTAACACCGCTAAAAGTGAAAGAAAGGTGCTTTTGAGGATAGAGTGCGCAGGAAAGCAGAGAGGGCCAAATTGTCTGGGGCATTTGAAGGGGTTCCAGGAGGCAGTGAGGACCAGCATCACTTTTCCCCGTTGGCACCTTTGCTGTGGCAGCAAAAGCTGGACGTTTGTCTTTTTTGCTCCAAACGCCGCGGAGAGTGAAAAAAGGTGCTTTTGAGGATAGAGTGCGCAGGAAAGCAGAGAGGGCCAAATTGTCTGGGGCATTTGAAAGGGTTCCAGGAGGCAGTGAGGACGAGCATCACTTTTCTCCGCTGGCACCTTTGCTGTGGCAGCAAAAGCTGGACGTTTGTCTTTTTTGCGCCTAACACCGCTAAAAGTGAAAAAAAGGTGCTTTTGAGGATAGAGTGCGCAGGAAAGCAGAGAGGGCCAAATTGTCTGGGGCATTTGAAGGGGTTCCAGGAGGCAGTGAGGACCAGCATGACTTTTCCCCGCTGGCACCTTTGCTGTGGCAGCAAAAGCTGGACGTTTGTCTTTTTTGCGCCTAACACCGCTAAAAGTGAAAAAAAGGTGCTTTTGAGGATAGAGTGCGAAGGAAAGCAGAGAGGGCCAAATTGTCTGGGGCATTTGAAGGGGTTCCAGGAGGCAGTGAGGACCAGCATCACTTTTCCCCGCTGGCACCTTTGCTGTGGCAGCAAAAGCTGGACGTTTGTCTTTTTTGCTCCAAACAATGCAGAAAGTGAAAAAAGGTGCTTTTGAGGATAGTGCGCGCAGGAAAGCAGAGAGGGCCAAATTGTGTGAGGCATTTGAAGGGGTTCCAGGAGGCAGTGAGGACCAGCATCACTTTTCACCGCTGGGACCTTTGCTCTGGCAGCAAAAGCTGGACGTTTGTCTTTTTTGCTCCAAACGCCGCCGAGAGTGAAAAAAGTTGCTTTTGAGGATAGAGTGCGCAGGAAAGCAGAGAGGGCCAAATTGTCTGGGGCATTTGAAGGGGTTCCAGGAGGCAGTGAGGACCAGCATCACTTTTCCCCGTTGGCACCTTTGCTGTGGCAGCAAAAGCTGAACGTTTCTCTTTTTTGATCCAAACGCCGCCGAGATTGAAAAAAGTTGCTTTTGAGGATAGAGTGTGCAAAAAAGCAGAGCGGGCCAAATTGTCTGGGGCATTTGAAGGGGTTCCAGGATGCAGTGAGGATCAGCATCACTTTTCCTGGCTGGCAACTTTGCTGTGGCAGCAAATCCTAGACGTTTGTCTTGTTTGCTCTAAACGCCGCCGAGAGTGAAAAAAGGTACTTTTGAGGATAGAGTGCACAGGAAAGCAGAGAGGGACAAATTGTCTGGGGCATTTGAAGGGATTCCAGGAGGCAGTGAGGACCAGCATCACTTTTCCCCGCTGGCACCTTTGCTGTGGCAGCAAAAGCTGGACGTTTGTCTTTTTTGCATCAAAGGCCGCCGAGAGTGAAAAAAGGTGCTTTTGAGGATAGAGTGCGCAGGAAAGCAGAGAGGGCCAAATTGTGCGAGGCATTTGAAGGGGTTCCAGGAGGCAGTGAGGAATAGCATCACGTTTCCCCGCTGGCACCTTTGCTGTGGCAGCAAAACCTAGACGTTTGTCTTTTTTGCTCCAGAGGCCGCCGAGAGTGAAAAAAGGTGCTTTTGAGGATAGAGCGCGCATGAAAGCAGAGAGGGCCAAATTGTGTGAGGCATTTGAAGGGGTTCCAGGAGGCAGTGAGGACCAGCATCACTTTTCCCCGCTGGCACCTTTGCTCTGGCAGCAAAAGCTGGACGTTTGTCTTTTTTGCTCCAAACGCCGCCGAGAGTGAAAAAAGTTTCTTTTGAGGATAGAGTGCGCAGGAAAGCAGAGAGGGCCAAATTGTCTGGGGCATTTGAAGGGGTTCCAGGAGGCAGTGATGACCAACATGACTTTTCCCCGCTGGCACCTTTGCTGTGGCAGCAAAAGCTGGACGTTTGTCTTTTTTGCTCCAGAGGCCGCCAAGAGTGAAAAAAGTTGCTTTTGAGGATAGACTGCGCAGGAAAGCACAGAGGGCCAAATTGTCTGGGGCATTTGAAGGGGTTCCAGGAGGCAGTGAGGACCAGCATCACTTTTCCCCGCTGGGACCTTTGCTGTGGCAGCAAAAGCTGGACGTTTGTCTCTTTTGCGCCTAACACTGCTAAAGGTGAAAAAAAGGTGCTTTTGAGGATAGAGTCCTCAGGAAAGCCGAGAGGGCCAAATTGTCTGGGGCATTTGAAGGGGTTCCAGGAGGCAGTGAGGACCAGCATCACTGTTCCCCGCTGGCACCTTTGCTGTGGCAGCAAAACCTAGACGTTTGTCTTTTTTGCTCCAGAGGCCGCCGAGAGTGAAAAAAGGTGCTTTTGAGGATAGAGTGCGCAGGAAAGCAGAGAGGGCCAAATTGTGCGAGGCATTTGAAGGGGTTCCAGGAGGCAGTGAGGATCAGCATCACTTTTCCCCGCTGGCACCTTTGCTGTGGCAGCAAAAGCTGGACGTTTGTCTTTTTTGCTCCGGAGGCCGCCGAGAGTGAAAAAAGTTACTTTTGAGGACAGAGTGCGCAGGAAAGCAGAGAGGGCCAAATTGTCTGGGGCATTTGAAAGGGTTCCAGGAGGCAGTGAGGACCAGCATCACTTTTCCCCGATGGCACCTTTGCTGTAGCAGCAAAAGCTGGACGTTTGTCTCTTTTGCGCCTAACACTGCTAAAGGTGAAAAAAAGGTGCTTTTGAGGATAGAGTCCTCAGGAAAGCAGAGAGGGCCAAATTGTCTGGGGCATTTGAAGGGGTTCCAGGAGGCAGTGAGGACCAGCATCACTGTTCCCCGCTGGCACCTTTGCTGTGGCAGCAAAACCTAGACGTTTGTCTTTTTTGCTCCAGAGGCCGCCGAGAGTGAAAAATGTGCTTTTGAGGATAGAGTGCGCAAAAAAGCAGAGCGGGCCAAATTGTGCGAGGCATTTGAAGGGGTTCCAGGAGGCAGTGAGGATCAGCATCACTTTTCCCCGCTGGCACCTTTGCTGTGGCAGCAAAAGCTGGACGTTTGTCTTTTTTGCTCCGGAGGCCGCCGAGAGTGAAAAAAGTTGCTTTTGAGGACAGAGTGCGCAGGAAAGCAGAGAGGGCCAAATTGTCTGGGGCATTTGAAAGGGTTCCAGGAGGCAGTGAGGACCAGCATCACTTTTCCCCGATGGCACCATTGCTGTGGCAGCAAAAGCTGGACGTTTGTCTTTTTTGCGCCTAACACCGCTAAAAGTGAAAAAAAGGTGCTTTTGAGGATAGAGTGCGCAGGAAAGCAGAGAGGGCCAAATTGTCTGGGGCATTTGAAGGGGTTCCAGGAGGCAGTGAGGACCAGCATCACTTTTCCCCGTTGGCACCTTTGCTGTGGCAGCAAAAGCTGGACGTTTGTCTTTTTTGCTCCAAACGCCGCGGAGAGTGAAAAAAGGTGCTTTTGAGGATAGAGTGCGCAGGAAAGCAGAGAGGGCCAAATTGTCTGGGGCATTTGAAAGGGTTCCAGGAGGCAGTGAGGACGAGCATCACTTTTCTCCGCTGGCACCTTTGCTGTGGCAGCAAAAGCTGGACGTTTGTCTTTTTTGCGCCTAACACCGCTAAAAGTGAAAAAAAGGTGCTTTTGAGGATAGAGTGCGCAGGAAAGCAGAGAGGGCCAAATTGTCTGGGGCATTTGAAGGGGTTCCAGGAGGCAGTGAGGACCAGCATGACTTTTCCCCGCTGGCACCTTTGCTGTGGCAGCAAAAGCTGGACGTTTGTCTTTTTTGCGCCTAACACCGCTAAAAGTGAAAAAAAGGTGCTTTTGAGGATAGAGTGCGAAGGAAAGCAGAGAGGGCCAAATTGTCTGGGGCATTTGAAGGGGTTCCAGGAGGCAGTGAGGACCAGCATCACTTTTCCCCGCTGGCACCTTTGCTGTGGCAGCAAAAGCTGGACGTTTGTCTTTTTTGCTCCAAACGCCGCCGAGAGTGAAAAAAGTTGCTTTTGAGGATAGAGTGCGCAGGAAAGCAGAGAGGGCCAAATTGTCTGGGGCATTTGAAGGGGTTCCAGGAGGCAGTGAGGACCAGCATCACTTTTCCCCGTTGGCACCTTTGCTGTGGCAGCAAAAGCTGAACGTTTCTCTTTTTTGATCCAAACGCCGCCGAGATTGAAAAAAGTTGCTTTTGAGGATAGAGTGTGCAAAAAAGCAGAGCGGGCCAAATTGTCTGGGGCATTTGAAGGGGTTCCAGGATGCAGTGAGGATCAGCATCACTTTTCCTGGCTGGCAACTTTGCTGTGGCAGCAAATCCTAGACGTTTGTCTTGTTTGCTCTAAACGCCGCCGAGAGTGAAAAAAGGTACTTTTGAGGATAGAGTGCACAGGAAAGCAGAGAGGGACAAATTGTCTGGGGCATTTGAAGGGATTCCAGGAGGCAGTGAGGACCAGCATCACTTTTCCCCGCTGGCACCTTTGCTGTGGCAGCAAAAGCTGGACGTTTGTCTTTTTTGCATCAAAGGCCGCCGAGAGTGAAAAAAGGTGCTTTTGAGGATAGAGTGCGCAGGAAAGCAGAGAGGGCCAAATTGTGCGAGGCATTTGAAGGGGTTCCAGGAGGCAGTGAGGAATAGCATCACTTTTCCCCGCTGGCACCTTTGCTGTGGCAGCAAAAGCTGGACGTTTGTCTTTATGCTCCAGAGGCCGTCGAGAGTGAAAAAATTTGCTTTTGAGGATAGAGTGCGCAGGAAAGCAGAGAGGGCCAAATTGTCTGGGGCATTTGAAAGGGTTCCAGGAGGCAGTGAGGACGAGCATCACTTTTCTCCGCTGGCACCTTTGCTGTGGCAGCAAAACCTAGACGTTTGTCTTTTTTGCTCCAGAGGCCGCCGAGAGTGAAAAAAGGTGCTTTTGAGGATAGAGTGCGCAGGAAAGCAGAGAGGGCCAAATTGTGCGAGGTATTTGAAGGGGTTCCAGGAGGCAGTGAGGATCAGCATCACTTTTCCCCGCTGGCACCTTTGCTGTGGCAGCAAAAGCTGGACGTTTGTCTTTTTTGCTCCAAACAATGCAGAAAGTGAAAAAAGGTGCTTTTGAGGATAGAGCGCGCATGAAAGCAGAGAGGGCCAAATTGTGTGAGGCATTTGAAGGGGTTCCAGGAGGCAGTGAGGACCAGCATCACTTTTCCCCGCTGGCACCTTTGCTCTGGCAGCAAAAGCTGGACGTTTGTCTTTTTTGCTCCAAACGCCGCCGAGAGTGAAAAAAGTTTCTTTTGAGGATAGAGTGCGCAGGAAAGCAGAGAGGGCCAAATTGTCTGGGGCATTTGAAGGGGTTCCAGGAGGCAGTGATGACCAACATGACTTTTCCCCGCTGGCACCTTTGCTGTGGCAGCAAAAGCTGGACGTTTGTCTTTTTTGCTCCGGAGGCCGCCGAGAGTGAAAAAAGTTGCTTTTGAGGATAGAGTGCGCAGGAAAGCAGAGAGGGCCAAATTGTCTGGGGCATTTGAAGGGGTTCCAGGAGGCAGTGAGGACCAGCATCACTTTTCCCCGTTGGCACCTTTGCTGTGGCAGCAAAAGCTGAACGTTTCTCTTTTTTGCTTCAAACGCCGCCGAGATTGAAAAAAGTTGCTTTTGAGGACAGAGTGCGCAAAAAAGCAGAGCGGGCCAAATTGTCTGGGGCATTTGAAGGGGTTCCAGGAGGCAGTGAGGATCAGCATCACTTTTCCTGGCTGGCAACTTTGCTGTGGCAGCAAATCCTAGACGTTTGTCTTTTTTGCTCTAAACGCCGCCGATAGTGAAAAAAGGTACTTTTGAGGAGAGAGTGCACAGGAAAGCAGAGAGGGCCAAATTGTCTGGGGCATTTGAAGGGATTCCAGGAGGCAGTGAGGACCAGCATCACTTTTCCCCGCTGGCACCTTTGCTGTGGCAGCAAAAGCTGGACGTTTGTCTTTTTTGCTCCAGAGGCCGCCGAGAGTGAAAAAAGGTGCTTTTGAGGATAGAGTGCGCAGGAAAGCAGAGAGGGCCAAATTGTCTGGGGCATTCGATGGGGTTCCAGGAGGCAGTGAGGATCAGCATCACTTTTCCCCGCTGGCACCTTTGCTGTGGCAGCAAAAGCTGGACGTTTGTCTTTTTTGCTCCAAACAGCGACAAAAGTGAAAAAAAGGTGCTTTTGAGGATAGAGTGCGCAGGAAAGCAGAGAGGGCCAAATTGTCTGGGGCATTTGAAGGGGTTCCAGGAGGCAGTGAGGACCAGCATCACTTTTCCCCGTTGGCACCTTTGCTGTGGCAGCAAAAGCTGGACGTTTCTCTTTTTTGCTCCAAACGTGGCCGAGATTGAAAAAAGTTGCTTTTGAGGATAGAGTGCGCAGGAAAGCAGAGAGGGCCAAATTGTCTGGGGCATTTGAAGGGGTTCTAGGATGCAGTGAGGATCAGCATCACTTTTCCCCGCTGGCACCTTTGCTGTGGCAGCAAAAGCTGGACGTTTGTCTTTTTTGCTCCAAACGCCGCCGAGAGTGAAAAAAGGTGCTTTTGAGGATAGAGTGCGCAGGAAAGCAGAGAGGGCCAAATTGTCTGGGGCATTTGAAGGGGTTCCAGGAGGCAGTGAGGACCAGCATCACTTTTCCCCGCTGGCACCTTTGCTGTGGCAGCAAAAGCTGGACGTTTGTCTTTTTTGCTGCAGAGGCTGCCGAGAGTGAAAAAATTTGCTTTTGAGGATAGAGTGCGCAGGAAAGCAGAGAGGGCCAAATTGTCTGGGGCATTTGAAGGGGTTCCAGGAGGCAGTGAGGACCAGCATCACTTTTCCCCGCTGGCACCTTTGCTGTGGCAGCAAAAGCTGGACGATTGTCTTTTTTGCGCCTAACACCGCTAAAAGTGAAAAAAAGGTACTTTTGAGGATAGAGTGCGCAGGAAAGCAGAGAGGGCCAAAATGTCTGGGGCATTTGAAGGGGTTCCAGGAGGCAGTGAGGACCAGCATCACTTTTCCCCGCTGGCACCTTTGCTGTGGCAGCAAAACCTTGACGTTTCATTTTTTGCTCCAAACGCCGCCGAGAGTGAAAAAAGTTGCTTTTGAGGATAGAGTGCGCAGGAAAGCAGAGAGGGCCAAATTGTCTGGGGCATTTGAAGGGTTTCCAGGAGGCAGTGAGGACCAGCATCACTTTTCCCCGCTGGCAACTTTGCTGTTGCAGCAAATACTAGACGTTTGTCTTTTTTGCTCTAAACGCCGCCGAGAGTGAAAAAAGGTACTTTTGAGGATAGAGTGCACAGGAAAGCAGAGAGGGGTAAATTGTCTGGGGCATTTGAAGGGATTCCAGGAGGCAGTGAGGACCAGCATCACTTTTCCCCGCTGGCACCTTTGCTGTGGCAGCAAAAGCTGGACGTTTGTCTTTTTTGCTCCAAACGCCGCCGAGAGTGAAAAAAGTGTCTTTTGAGGATAGAGTGCGCAGGAAAGCAGAGAGGGCCAAATTGTCTGGGGCATTTGAAAGGGTTCCAGGAGGCAGAGAGGACGAGCATCACTTTTCCCCACTGTTTCCTTTGCTGTGGCAGCAAAAGCTGGACGTTTGTCTTTTTTTCTCCAAACGCCGCCGAGAATGTAAAAAGGTGCTTTTGAGGAGAGAGTGCGCAGGAAAGCAGAGAGGGCCAAATTGTCTGGGGCATTTGAAGGGGTTCCAGCAGGCAGTGAGGATCAGCATCACTTTTCCCCGCTGGCAACTTTGCTGTGGCAGCAAAACCCTGACGTTTGTCTTTTTTGCTCCAAACAATGCAGAAAGTGAAAAAAGGTGCTTTTGAGGATAGAGTGCGCAGGAAAGCAGAGAGGGCCAAATTGTCTGGGGCATTTGAAGGGGTTCCAGGAGGCAGTGAGGACCAGCATCACTTTTCCCCGCTGGCACCTTTGCTGTGGCAGCCAAAGCTGGACGTTTGTCTTTTTTGCTCCAAACGCCGCCGAGAGTGAAACATTTGCTTTTGAGGATAGAATGCTCAGGAAAGAAGAGAGGGCCAAATTGTCTGGGGCATTTGAAGGGGTTCCAGGAGGCAGTGAGGACCAGCATGACTTTTCCCCGCTGGCACCTTTGCTGTGGCAGCAAAAGCTGGACGTTTGTCTTTTTCGCGCCTAACACCGCTAAAAGTGAAAAAAAGGTGCTTTTGAGGATAGAGTGCGAAAGAAAGCAGAGAGGGCCAAATTGTCTGGGGCATTTGAAGGGGTTCCAGGAGGCAGTGAGGACCAGCATCACTTTTCCCCGTTGGCACCTTTGCTGTGGCAGCAAAAGCTGGACGTTTGTCTTTTTTGCTCCAAACGCCGCCGAGAGTGAAAAAAGGTGCTTATGAGGATAGAGTGCGCAGGAAAGCAGAGAGGGCCAAATTGTCTGGAGCATTCGATGGGGTTCCAGGAGGCAGTGAGGACCAGCATCACTTTAACCCGCTGGCAACTTTGCTGTGGCAGCAAAACCTAGACGTTTGTCTTTTTTGCTCCAGAGGCCGCCGAGAGTGAAAAAAGGTGCTTTTGAGGATAGAGTGCGCAGGAAAGCAGAGAGGGCCAAATTGTGCAAGGCATTTGAAGGGGTTCCAGGAGGCAGTGAGGACGAGCATCACTTTTCTCCGCTGGCACCTTTGCTGTGGCAGCAAAAGCTGGACGTTTGTCTTTTTTGCGCCTAACACCGCTAAAAGTGAAAAAAAGGTGCTTTTGAGGATAGAGTGCGAAGAAAGCAGAGAGGGCCAAATTGTCTGGGGCATTTGAAGGGGTTCCAGGATGCAGTGAGGATCAGCATCACTTTTCCTGGCTGGCAACTTTGCTGTTGCAGCAAATCCTAGACGTTTGTCTTTTTTGCTCTAAACGCCGCCGAGAGTGAAAAAAGGTACTTTTGAGGATAGAGTGCACAGGAAAGGAGAGAGGGCCAAATTGTCTGGGGCATTTGAAGGGATTCCAGGAGGCAGTGAGGACCAGCATCACTTTTCCCCGCTGGGACCTTTGCTCTGGCAGCAAAAGCTGGACGTTTGTCTTTTTTGCTCCAAACAATGCAGAAAGTGAAAAAAGGTGCTTTTGAGGATAGAGCGCGCATGAAAGCAGAGAGGGCCAAATTGTGTGAGGCATTTGAAGGGGTTCCAGGAGGCATTTAGGTCCAGCATCACTTTTCCCTGCTGGGAAATCTGCTGTGGCAGCAAAAGCTGGACGTTTGTCTATTTTGCTCCAAACGCCGCCGAGAGTGAAAAAAGTTTCTTTTGAGGATACAGTGCGCAGGAAAGCAGAGAGGGCCAAATTGTCTGGGGCATTTGAAGGGGTTCCAGGAGGCAGTGAGGACCAGCATCACTTTTCCCGCTGGCACCTTTGCTGTGGCAGCAAAAGCTGGACGTTTGTCTTTTTTGCGCCTAACACCGCTAAAAGTGAAAAAAAGGTGCTTTTGAGGATAGAGTGCGAAGGAAAGCAGAGAGGGCCAAATTGTCTGGGGCATTTGAAGGGGTTCCAGGAGGCAGTGAGGACCAGCATCACTTTTACCCGCTGGCAACTTTGCTGTGGCAGCAAAACCTAGACGTTTGTCTTTTTTGCTCCGGAGGCCGCCGTGAGTGAAAAAATGTGCTTTTGAGGATAGAGTGCGCAGGAAAGCAGAGAGGGCCAAATTGTCTGGGGCATTTGAAGGGGTTCCAGGAGGCAGTGAGGACCAGCATGACTTTTCCCTGCTGGCACCTTTGCTGTGGCAGCAAAAGCTGGACGTTTGTCTTTTTTGCTCTGGAGGCCGCCGAGAGTGAAAAAAGGTGCTTTTGAGGATAGAGTGCGCAGGAAAGCAGAGAGGGCCAAATTGTATGGGGCATTTGAAAGGGTTCCAGGAGGCAGTGAGGACCAGCATCACTTTTCCCTGCTGGCACCTTTGCTGTGGCAGCAAAAGCTGGACGTTTGTCTTTTTTGCGCCTAACACCGCTAAAAGTTAAAAGAAGGTGCTTTTGAGGATAGAGTGCGCAGGAAAGCAGAGAGGGCCAAATTGTCTGGGGCATTTGAAGGGGTTCCAGGAGGCAGTGAGGACCAGCATCACTTTTCCCCGTTGGCACCTTTGCTGTGGCAGCAAAAGCTGAACGTTTCTCTTTTTTGCTCCAAACGCCGCCGAGATTGAAAAAAGTTGCTTTTGAGGATAGAGTGCGACGAAAGCAGAGAGGGCCAAATTGTCTGGGGCATTTGAAGGGGTTCCAGGATGCAGTGAGGATCAGCATCACTTTTCCTTGCTGGCAACTTTGCTGTTGCAGCAAATCCTAGACGTTTGTCTTTTTTGCTCTAAACGCCGCCGAGAGTGAAAAAAGGTACTTTTGAGGATAGAGTGCACAGGAAAGGAGAGAGGGCCAAATTGTCTGGGGCATGTGAAGGGATTCCAGGAGGCAGTGAGGACCAGCATCACTTTTCCCCGCTGGGACCTTTGCTCTGGCAGCAAAAGCTGGACGTTTGTCTTTTTTGCTCCAAACAATGCAGAAAGTGAAAAAAGTTGCTTTTGAGGATAGAGCGCGCATGAAAGCAGAGAGGGCCAAATTGTGTGAGGCATTTGAAGGGGTTCCAGGAGGCATTTAGGACCAGCATCACTTTTCCCTGCTGGGAACTTTGCTGTGGCAGCAAAAGCTGGACGTTTGTCTTTTTTGCTCCAAACGCCGCCGAGAGTGAAAAAAGTATCTTTTGAGGATAGAGTGCGCAGGAAAGCAGAGAGGGCCAAATTGTCTGGGGCATTTGAAGGGGTTCCAGGAGGCAGTGAGGACCAGCATCACTTTTCCCGCTGGCACCTTTGCTCTGGCAGCAAAAGCTGGACGTTTCTCTTTTTTGCGCCTAACACCGCTAAAAGTGAAAAAAAGGTGCTTTTGAGGATAGAGTGCGAAGGAAAGCAGAGAGGGCCAAATTGTCTGGGGCATTTGAAGGGGTTCCAGGAGGCAGTGAGGACCAGCATCACTTTTCCTGGCTGGCAACTTTGCTGTGGCAGAAAAACCTAGACGTTTGTCTTTTTTGCTCCGGAGGCCGCCGAGAGTGAAAAAAGGTGCTTTTGAGGATAGAGTGCGCAGGAAAGCAGAGAGGGCCAAATTGTCTGGGGCATTTGAAGGGGTTCCAGGAGGCAGTGAGGACCAGCATGACTTTTCCCCGCTGGCGCCTTTGCTGTGGCAGCAAAAGCTGGACGTTTGTCTTTTTTGCTCCGGAGGCCGCCGAGAGTGAAAAAAGGTGCTTTTGAGGATAGAGTGCGCAGGAAAGCAGAGAGGGCCAAATTGTCTGGGGCATTTGAAGGGGTTCCAGGAGGCAGTGAGGACCAGCATCACTTTTCCCCGTTGGCACCTTTGCTGTGGCAGCAAAAGCTGAACGTTTCTCTTTTTTGCTCCAAACGCCGCCGAGATTGAAAAAAGTTGCTTTTGAGGATAGAGTGCGCAGGAAAGCAGAGAGGGCCAAATTGTCTGGGGCATTTGAAGGGGTTCCAGGAGGCAGTGAGGAGCAGCATCACTTTTCCTGGCTGGCAACTTTGCTGTGGCAGCAAATCCTAGACGTTTGTCTTTTTTGCTCTAAACGCCGCCGAGAGTGAAAAAAGGTACTTTTGAGGATAGAGTGCACAGGAAAGTAGAGAGGGCCAAATTGTCTAGGGCATTTGAAGGGATTCCAGGAGGCAGTGAGGACCAGCATCACTTTTCCCCGCTGGGACCTTTGCTCTGGCAGCAAAAGCTGGACGTTTGTGTTTTTGCTCCAAACAATGCAGAAAGTGAAAAAAGGTGCTTTTGAGGATAAAGCGCGCAGGAAAGCAGAGAGGGCCAAATTGTGTGAGGCATTTGAAGGGGTTCCAGGAGGCAGTGAGGACCAGCATCACTTTTCCCCGCTGGCACCTTTGCTGTGGCAGCAAAAGCTGGACGTTTGTCATTTTTGCTCCAAACGCCGCCGAGACTGAAAAAAGGTGCTTTTGAGGATAGAGTGCGCAGGAAAGCAGAGAGGGCCAAATTGTCTGGGGCATTCGATGGGGTTCCAGGAGGCAGTGAGGACCAGCATCACTTTTCCCCGCTGGCAACTTTGCTGTGGCAGCAAAACGTAGACGTTTATCTTTTTTGCTCCAAACAATGCAGAAAGTGAAAAAAGGTGCTTTTGAGGATAGAGCGCGCATGAAAGCAGAGAGGGCCAAATTGTGTGAGGCATTTGAAGGGGTTCCAGGAGGCAGTGAGGACCAGCATCACTTTTCCCCGCTGGCACCTTTGCTGTGGCAGCAAAAGATGGACGTTTGTCTTTTTTGCTCCAAACGCCGCCGAGAGTGAAAAAAGTTGCTTTTGAGGATAGAGTGCGCAGGAAAGCAGAGAGGGCCAAATTGTCTGGGGCATTTGAAGGGGTTCCAGGAGGCAGTGAGGACCAGCATCACTTTTCCCCGCTGGCACCTTTGCTTGTGCAGCAAAAGCTGGACGATTGTCTTTTTTGCGCCTAACACCGCTAAAAGTGAAAAAAAGGTGCTTTTGAGGATAGAGTGCGCAGGAAAGCAGAGAGGGCCAAATTGTCTGGGGCATTTGAAGGGGTTCCAGGACGCAGTGAGGACCAGCATCACTTTTCCCCGTTGGCACCTTTGCTGTGGCAGCAAAAGCTGGACGTTTCTCTTTTTTGCTCCAAACGCCGCCGAGATTGAAAAAAGTTGCTTTTGAGGATAGAGTGCGCAGGAAAGCAGAGAGGGCCAAATTGTGCGAGGCATTTGAAGGGGTTCCAGGAGGCAGTGAGGACCAGCATCACTTTTCCTGGCTGGCAACATTGCTGTGGCAGCAAATCCTAGACGTTTGTCTTTTTTTCTCCAAACGCCGCCGAGAGTGAAAAAAGGTACTTTTGAGGATAGAGTGCACAGGAAACCAGAGAGGGCCAAATTGTGCGAGGCATTTGAAGGGGTTCCAGGAGGCAGTGAGGACCAGCATCACTTTTCCCCGCTGGCACCTTTGCTGTGGCAGCAAAAGCTGGACGTTTGTCTTTTTTGCTCCGGAGGCCGCCGAGAGTGAAAAAATTTGCTTTTGAGGATAGAGTGCGCAGGAAAGCAGAGAGGGCCAAATTGTCTGGGGCATTTGAAAGGGTTCCAGGAGGCAGTGAGGACGAGCATCACTTTTCCCCGCTGGCACCTTTGCTGTGGCAGCAAAAGCTGGACGTTTGTCTTTTTTGCGCCTAACACCGCTAAATGTGAAAAAAAGGTGCTTTTGAGGATAGAGTGCGCAGGAAAGCAGAGAGGGCCAAATTGTCTGGGGCATTTGAAGGGGTTCCAGGAGGCAGTGAGGACCAGCATCACTTTTCCCCGCTGGCACCTTTGCTGTGGCAGCAAAAGCTGGACGTTTGTCTTTTTTGCTCCAAACGCCGCCGAGAGTGAAAAAAGGTGCTTTTGAGGATAGAGTGCGAAGGAAAGCAGAGAGGGCCAAATTGTCTGGGGCATTTGAAGGGGTTCCAGGAGGCAGTGAGGACCAGCATCACTTTTCCCCGCTGGCACCTTTGCTGTGGCAGCAAAAGCTGGACGTTTGTCTTTTTTGCTCCAAACGCCGCCGAGAGTGAAAAAAGGTGCTTTTGCGGATAGAGTCCTCAGGAAAGCAGAGAGGGCCAAATTGTCTGGGGCATTCGATGGGGTTCCAGGAGGCAGTGAGGACCAGCATCACTTTTCCCTGCTGGCAACTTTGCTGTGGCAGCAAAACCTAGACGTATGTCTTTTTTGCTCCAGAGGCAGCCGAGAGTGAAAAAAGGTGCTTTTGAGGATAGAGTGCGCAGGAAAGCAGAGAGGGCCAAATTGTGCGAGGCATTTGAAGGGGTTCCAGGAGGCAGTGAGGAATAGCATCACTTTTCCCCGCTGGCACCTTTGCTGTGGCAGCAAAAGCTGGACGTTTGTCTTTTTTGCTCCGGAGGCCGCCGAGAGTGAAAAAAGTTGCTTTTGAGGATAGAGTGCGCAGGAAAGCAGAGAGGGCCAAATTGTCTGGGGCATTTGAAAGGGTTCCAGGAGGCAGTGAGGACGAGCATGACTTTTCCCCGCTGGCACCTTTGCTGTGGCAGCAAAAGCTGGACGTTTCTCTTTTTTGCTCCAAACGCCGCCGAGAGTGAAAAAAGTTGCTTTTGAGGATAGAGTGCGCAGGAAAGCAGAGAGGGCCAAATTGTCTCGGGCATTTGAAAGGGTTCCAGGAGGCAGTGAGGACGAGCATCACTTTTCCCCGCTGGCACCTTTGCTGTGGCAGCAAAAGCTGGACGTTTGTCTTTTTTGCTCCAAACGCCTCCGAGAGTGAAAAAAGGTGCTTTTGAGGATAGAGTGCGCAGGAAAGCAGAGAGGGCCAAATTGTCTGGGGCATTTGAAGGGGTTCCAGGAGGCAGTGAGGAATAGCATCACTTTTCCCTGCTGGCACCTTTGCTGTGGCAGCAAAAGCTGGACGTTTGTCTTTTTTGCTCCAAACGCCGCCAAGAGTGAAAAAGGTGCTTTTGAGGATAGAGTGTGCAGGAAAGCAGAGAGGGCCAAATTGTCTGGGGCATTTGAAGGGGTTCCAGGAGGCAGTGAGGACCAGCATCACTTTTCCCCGCTGGCACCTTTGCTGTGGCAGCAAAAGCTGGACGTTTGTATTTTTGCTGCAGAGGCTGCGAGAGTGAAAAAAGGTGCTTTTCAGGATAGAGTGCGCAAAAAAGCAGTGCGGGCCAAATTGTCTGGGGCATTTGAAGGGGTTCCAGGAGGCAGTGAGGACCAGCATGACTTTTCCCCGCTGGCACCTTTGCTGTGGCAGCAAAAGCTGGACGTTTGTCTTTTTTGCTCCAAACACCGCTAAAAGTGATAAAAAGGTGCTTTTGAGGATAGAGTGCGCAGGAAAGCAGAGAGGGCCAAATTGTCTGGGGCATTCGATGGGGTTCCAGGAGGCAGTGAGAACCAGCATCACTTTACCCCGCTGGCAACTTTGCTGTGGCAGCAAAAGCTGGACGTTTGTCATTTTTGCTCCAAACGCCGCCGAGAGTGAAACAAGGTGCTTTTGAGGATAGAGTGCGCAGGAAAGCAGAGAGGGCCAAATTGTCTGGGGCATTCGATGGGGTTCCAGGAGGCAGTGAGGACCAGCATCACTTTTCCCCGCTGGCAACTTTGCTGTGGCAGCAAAACTTAGACGTTTGTCTTTTTTGCTCCAAACGCCGCCGAGAGTGAAAAAAGTTGCTTTTGAGGATAGAGTGCGCAGGAAAGCAGAGAGGGCCAAATTGTCTGGGGCATTTGAAGGGGTTCCAGGAGGCAGTGAGGACCAGCATCACTTTTCCCCGCTGGCACCTTTGCTTGTGCAGCAAAAGCTGGACGATTGTCTTTTTTGCGCCTAACACCGCTAAAAGTGAAAAAAAGGTTCTTTTGAGGATAGAGTGCGAAGGAAAGCAGAGAGGGCCAAATTGTCTGGGGCATTTGAAGGGGTTCCAGGAGGCAGTGAGGACCAGCATCACTTTTCCCCGTTGGCTCTTTTGCTGTGGCAGCAAAAGCTGGACGTTTCTCTTTTTTGCTCCAAACGCCGCCAGATTGAAAAAAGTTGCTTTTGAGGATAGAGTGCGCAGGAAAGCAGAGAGGGCCAAATTGTCTGGGGCATTTGAAGGGGTTCCAGGAGGCAGTGAGGACCAGCATCACTTTTCCTGGCTGGCAACATTGCTGTGGCAGCAAATCCTAGACGTTTGTCTTTTTTTCTCCAAACGCCGCCGAGAGTGAAAAAAGGTACTTTTGAGGATAGAGTGCACAGGAAACCAGAGAGAGCCAAATTGTGTGAGGCATTTGAAGGGGTTCCAGGAGGCAGTGAGGACCAGCATCACTTTTCCCCGCTGGCACCTTTGCTGTGGCAGCAAAAGCTGGACGTTTGTCTTTTTTGCTCCGGAGGCCGCCGAGAGTGAAAAAATTTGCTTTTGAGGATAGAGTGCGCAGGAAAGCAGAGAGGGCCAAATTGTCTGGGGCATTTGAAAGGGTTCCAGGAGGCAGTGAGGACGAGCATCACTTTTCCCCGCTGGCACCTTTGCTGTGGCAGCAAAAGCTGGACGTTTGTCTTTTTTGCGCCTAACACCGCTAAATGTGAAAAAAAGGTGCTTTTGAGGATAGAGTGCGCAGGAAAGCAGAGAGGGCCAAATTTTCTGGGGCATTTGAAGGGGTTCCAGGATGCAGTGAGGACCAGCATCACTTTTCCCCGCTGGCACCTTTGCTGTGGCAGCAAAAGCTGGACGTTTGTCTTTTTTGCTCCAAACGCCGCCGAGAGTGAAAAAAGGTGCTTTTGCGGATAGAGTCCTCAGGAAAGCAGAGAGGGCCAAATTGTCTGGGGCATTCGATGGGGTTCCAGGAGGCAGTGAGGACCAGCATCACTTTTCCTTGCTGGCAAATTTGCTGTGGCAGCAAAACCTAGACGTTTCTCTTTTTTGCTCCAAACAATTCAGAAAGTGAAAAAAGGTGCTTTTGAGGATAGAGCGCGCATGAAAGCAGAGAGGGCCAAATTGTGTGAGGCATTTGAAGGGGTTCCAGGAGGCAGTGAGGACCAGCATCACTTTTCCCCGCTGGCACCTTTGCTGTGGCAGCAAAAGCTGGACGTTTGTCTTTTTTGCTCCAAACGCCGCCGAGAGTGAAAAAAGGTACTTTTGAGGATAGAGTGCACAGGAAAGCAGAGAGGGCCAAATTGTCTGGGGCATTTGAAGGGATTCCAGGAGGCAGTGAGGACCAGCATCACTTTTCCCCGCTGGGACCTTTGCTCTGGCAGCAAAAGCTGGACGTTTGTCTTTTTTGCTCCAAACACCGCCGAGAGTGAAAAAAGGTGCTTTTGAGGATAGAGCGCGCATGAAAGCAGAGAGGGCCAAATTTTGTGAGGCATTTGAAGGGGTTCCAGGAGGCAGTGAGGACCAGCATGACTTTTCCCCGCTGGCACCTTTGCTGTGGCAGCAAAAGTTGGACGTTTGTCTTTTTTGCTCCAAACGCCGCCGAGAGTGAAAAAAGTTCTTTTGAGGATAGAGTCCGCAGGAAAGCAGAGAGGGCCAAATTGTCTGGGGCATTTGAAGGGGTTCCAGGAGGCAGTGAGGACGAGCATCACTTTTCCCCGCTGGCACCTTTGCTGTGGCAGCAAAAGCTGGACGTTTGTCTTTTTTGCTCCAAACGCCGCCGAGAGTGAAAAAAGGTACTTTTGAGGATAGAGTGCACAGGAAAGCAGAGAGGGCCAAATTGTCTGGGGCATTTGAAGGGGTTCCAGGAGGCAGTGAGGACCAGCATCACTTTTCCCCGCTGGCACCTTTGCTGTGGCAGCAAAAGCTGGACGTTTGTCTTTTTTGCTCCAAACGCCGCCGAGAGTGAAAAAAGGTGCTTTTGCGGATAGAGTTCTCAAGAAAGCACAGAGGGCCAAATTGTCTGGGGCATTCGATGGGGTTCCAGGAGGCAGTGAGGACCAGCATCACTTTTCCCTGCTGGCAACTTTGCTGTGGCAGCAAAACCTAGACGTATGTCTTTTTTGCTCCAGAGGCAGCCGAGAGTGAAAAAAGGTGCTTTTGAGGATAGAGTGCGCAGGAAAGCAGAGAGGGCCAAATTGTGCAAGGCATTTGAAGGGGTTCCAGGAGGCAGTGAGGAATAGCATCACTTTTCCCCGCTGGCACCTTTGCTGTGGCAGCAAAAGCTGGACGTTTTTCTTTTTTGCTCCAAACGCCTCCGAGAGTGAAAAAAGGTGCTTTTGATAGAGTGCGCAGGAAAGCAGAGAGGGCCAAATTGTCTGGGGCATTTGAAAGGGTTCCAGGAGGCAGTGAGGACGAGCATCACTTTTCCCCGCTGGCACCTTTGCTGTGGCAGCAAAAGCTGGACGTTTGTCTTTTTTGCTCCAAACGCCGCCGAGAGTGAAAAAAGGTGCTTTTGAGGATAGAGTGCGCAGGAAAGCAGAGAGGGCCAAATTGTCTGGGGCATTTGAAGGGGTTCCAGGAGGCAGTGAGGAATAGCATCACTTTTCCCTGCTGGCACCTTTGCTGTGGCAGCAAAAGCTGGACGTTTGTCTTTTTTGCTCCAAACGCCGCCAAGAGTGAAAAAGGTGCTTTTGAGGATAGAGTGCGCAGGAAAGCAGAGAGGGCCAAATTGTCTGGGGCATTTGAAGGGGTTCCAGGAGGCAGTGAGGACCAGCATCACTTTTCCCCGCTGGCACCTTTGCTGTGGCAGCAAAAGCTGGACGTTTGTCTTTTTTGCTGCAGAGGCTGCGAGAGTGAAAAAAAGTGCTTTTCAGGATAGAGTGCGCAAAAAAGCAGTGCGGGCCAAATTGTCTGGGGCATTTGAAGGGGTTCCAGGAGGCAGTGAGGACCAGCATCACTTTTCCCCGCTGGCACCTTTGCTGTGGCAGCAAAAGCTGGACGTTTGTCTTTTTTGCTCCAAACACCGCTAAAAGTGAAAAAAAGGTGCTTTTGAGGATAGAGTGCGCAGGAAAGCAGAGAGGGCCAAATTGTCTGGGGCATTCGATGGGGTTCCAGGAGGCAGTGAGAACCAGCATCACTTTACCCCGCTGGCAACTTTGCTGTGGCAGCAAAAGCTGGACGTTTGTCATTTTTGCTCCAAACGCCGCCGAGAGTGAAAAAAGGTGCTTTTGAGGATAGAGTGCGCAGGAAAGCAGAGAGGGCCAAATTGTCTGGGGCATTCGATGGGGTTCCAGGAGGCAGTGAGGACCAGCATCACTTCTCCCCGCTGGCAACTTTGCTGTGGCAGCAAAACGTAGACGTTTGTCTTTTTTGCTCCAAACAATGCAGAAAGTGAAAAAAGGTGCTTTTGAGGATAGAGCGCGCATGAAAGCAGAGAGGGCCAAATTGTGTGAGGCATTTGAAGGGGTTCCAGGAGGCAGTGAGGACCAGCATCACTTTTCCCCGCTGGCACTTTTGCTGTGGCAGCAAAAGCTGGACGTTTGTCTTTTTTGCTCCAAACGCCGCCGAGAGTGAAAAAAGTTGCTTTTGAGGATAGAGTGCGCAGGAAAGCAGAGAGGGCCAAATTGTCTGGGGCATTTGAAGGGGTTCCAGGAGGCAGTGAGGACCAGCATCACTTTTCCCCGCTGGCACCTTTGCTGTGGCAGCAAAAGCTGGACGATTGTCTTTTTTGCGCCTAACACCGCCGAGAGTGAAAAAAGGTGCTTTTGAGGATAGAGTGCGCAGGAAAGCAGAGAGGGCCAAATTTTGTGAGGCATTTGAAGGGGTTCCAGGAGGCAGTGAGGACCAGCATGACTTTTCCCCGCTGGCACCTTTGCTGTGGCAGCAAAAGTTGGACGTTTGTCTTTTTTGCTCCAAACGCCGCCGAGAGTGAAAAAAGTTCTTTTGAGGATAGAGTCCGCAGGAAAGCAGAGAGGGCCAAATTGTCTGGGGCATTTGAAGGGGTTCCAGGAGGCAGTGAGGACGAGCATCACTTTTCCCCGCTGGCACCTTTGCTGTGGCAGCAAAAGCTGGACGTTTGTCTTTTTTGCTCCAAACGCCGCCGAGAGTGAAAAAAGGTACTTTTGAGGATAGAGTGCACAGGAAAGCAGAGAGGGCCAAATTGTCTGGGGCATTTGAAGGGGTTCCAGGAGGCAGTGAGGACCAGCATCACTTTTCCCCGCTGGCACCTTTGCTGTGGCAGCAAAAGCTGGACGTTTGTCTTTTTTGCTCCAAACGCCGCCGAGAGTGAAAAAAGGTGCTTTTGCGGATAGAGTTCTCAAGAAAGCACAGAGGGCCAAATTGTCTGGGGCATTCGATGGGGTTCCAGGAGGCAGTGAGGACCAGCATCACTTTTCCCTGCTGGCAACTTTGCTGTGGCAGCAAAACCTAGACGTATGTCTTTTTTGCTCCAGAGGCAGCCGAGAGTGAAAAAAGGTGCTTTTGAGGATAGAGTGCGCAGGAAAGCAGAGAGGGCCAAATTGTGCAAGGCATTTGAAGGGGTTCCAGGAGGCAGTGAGGAATAGCATCACTTTTCCCCGCTGGCACCTTTGCTGTGGCAGCAAAAGCTGGACGTTTTTCTTTTTTGCTCCAAACGCCTCCGAGAGTGAAAAAAGGTGCTTTTGATAGAGTGCGCAGGAAAGCAGAGAGGGCCAAATTGTCTGGGGCATTTGAAAGGGTTCCAGGAGGCAGTGAGGACGAGCATCACTTTTCCCCGCTGGCACCTTTGCTGTGGCAGCAAAAGCTGGACGTTTGTCTTTTTTGCTCCAAACGCCGCCGAGAGTGAAAAAAGGTGCTTTTGAGGATAGAGTGCGCAGGAAAGCAGAGAGGGCCAAATTGTCTGGGGCATTTGAAGGGGTTCAAGGAGGCAGTGAGGAATAGCATCACTTTTCCCTGCTGGCACCTTTGCTGTGGCAGCAAAAGCTGGACGTTTGTCTTTTTTGCTCCAAACGCCGCCAAGAGTGAAAAAGGTGCTTTTGAGGATAGAGTGCGCAGGAAAGCAGAGAGGGCCAAATTGTCTGGGGCATTTGAAGGGGTTCCAGGAGGCAGTGAGGACCAGCATCACTTTTCCCCGCTGGCACCTTTGCTGTGGCAGCAAAAGCTGGACGTTTGTCTTTTTTGCTGCAGAGGCTGCGAGAGTGAAAAAAAGTGCTTTTCAGGATAGAGTGCGCAAAAAAGCAGTGCGGGCCAAATTGTCTGGGGCATTTGAAGGGGTTCCAGGAGGCAGTGAGGACCAGCATCACTTTTCCCCGCTGGCACCTTTGCTGTGGCAGCAAAAGCTGGACGTTTGTCTTTTTTGCTCCAAACACCGCTAAAAGTGAAAAAAAGGTGCTTTTGAGGATAGAGTGCGCAGGAAAGCAGAGAGGGCCAAATTGTCTGGGGCATTCGATGGGGTTCCAGGAGGCAGTGAGAACCAGCATCACTTTACCCCGCTGGCAACTTTGCTGTGGCAGCAAAAGCTGGACGTTTGTCATTTTTGCTCCAAACGCCGCCGAGAGTGAAAAAAGGTGCTTTTGAGGATAGAGTGCGCAGGAAAGCAGAGAGGGCCAAATTGTCTGGGGCATTCGATGGGGTTCCAGGAGGCAGTGAGGACCAGCATCACTTCTCCCCGCTGGCAACTTTGCTGTGGCAGCAAAACGTAGACGTTTGTCTTTTTTGCTCCAAACAATGCAGAAAGTGAAAAAAGGTGCTTTTGAGGATAGAGCGCGCATGAAAGCAGAGAGGGCCAAATTGTGTGAGGCATTTGAAGGGGTTCCAGGAGGCAGTGAGGACCAGCATCACTTTTCCCCGCTGGCACCTTTGCTGTGGCAGCAAAAGCTGGACGTTTGTCTTTTTTGCTCCAAACGCCGCCGAGAGTGAAAAAAGTTGCTTTTGAGGATAGAGTGCGCAGGAAAGCAGAGAGGGCCAAATTGTCTGGGGCATTTGAAGGGGTTCCAGGAGGCAGTGAGGACCAGCATCACTTTTCCCCGCTGGCACCTTTGCTGTGGCAGCAAAAGCTGGACGATTGTCTTTTTTGCGCCTAACACCGCTAAAAGTGAAAAAAAGGTGCTTTTGAGGATAGAGTGCGAAGGAAAGCAGAGAGGGCCAAATTGTCTGGGGCATTTGAAGGGGTTCCAGGAGGCAGTGAGGACCAGCATCACTTTTCCCCGTTGGCACCTTTGCTGTGGCAGCAAAAGCTGGACGTTTCTCTTTTTTGCTCCAAACGCCGCCGAGATTGAAAAAAGTTGCTTTTGAGGATAGAGTGCGCAGGAAAGCAGAGAGGGCCAAATTGTGCGAGGCATTTGAAGGGGTTCCAGGAGGCAGTGAGGACGAGCATCACTTTTCTCCGCTGGCACCTTTGCTGTGGCAGCAAAAGCTGGACGTTTGTCTTTTTTGCGCCTAACACCGCTAAAAGTGAAAAAAAGGTGCTTTTGAGGATAGAGTGCGCAGGAAAGCAGAGAGGGCCAAATTGTGCGAGGCATTTGAAGGGGTTCCAGGAGGCAGTGAGGATCAGCATCACTTTTCCCCGCTGGCACCTTTGCTCTGGCAGCAAAAGCTGGACGTTTGTCTTTTTTGCTCCAAACAATGCAGAAAGTGAAAAAAGTTGCTTTTGAGGATAGAGCGCGCATGAAAGCAGAGAGGGCCAAATTGTGTGAGGCATTTGAAGGGGTTCCAGGAGGCATTTAGGACCAGCATCACTTTTCCCTGCTGGGAACTTTGCTGTGGCAGCAAAAGCTGGACGTTTGTCTTTTTTGCTCCAAACGCCGCCGAGAGTGAAAAAAGTTTCTTTTGAGGATAGAGTGCGCAGGAAAGCAGAGAGGGCCAAATTGTCTGGGGCATTTGAAGGCTTTCCAGGAGGCAGTGAGGACCAGCATCACTTTTCCCGCTGGCACCTTTGCTGTGGCAGCAAAAGCTGGACCTTTGTCTTTTTTGCGCCTAACACCGCTAAAAGTGAAAAAAAGGTGCTTTTGAGGATAGAGTGCGAAGGAAAGCAGAGAGGGCCAAATTGTCTGGGGCATTTGAAGGGGTTCCAGGAGGCAGTGAGGACCAGCATCACGTTTACCCGCTGGCAACTTTGCTGTGGCAGCAAAACCTAGACGTTTGTCTTTTTTGCTCCGGAGGCCGCCGAGAGTGAAAAAAGGTGCTTTTGAGGATAGAGTGCGCAGGAAAGCAGAGAGGGCCAAATTGTCTGGGGCATTTGAAGGGGTTCCAGGAGGCAGTGAGGACCAGCATGACTTTTCCCCTCTGGCACCTTTGCTGTGGCAGCAAAAGCTGGACGTTTGTCTTTTTTGCTCCGGAGGCCGCCGAGAGTGAAAAAAGGTGCTTTTGAGGATAGAGTGCGCAGGAAAGCAGAGAGGGCCAAATTGTCTGGGGCATTTGAAGGGGTTCCAGGAGGCAGTGAGGACCAGCATCACTTTTCCCTGCTGGCACCTTTGCTGTGGCAGCAAAAGCTGAACGTTTCTCTTTTTTGCTCCAAACGCCGCCGAGATTGAAAAAAGTTGCTTTTGAGGATAGAGTGCGCAGGAAAGCAGAGAGGGCCAAATTGTCTGGGGCATTTGAAGGGGTTCCAGGAGGCAGTGAGGACCAGCATCACTTTTCCTGGCTGGCAACTTTGCTGTGGCAGCAAAACCTAGACGTTTGTCTTTTTTGCTCTAAACGCCGCCGAGAGTGAAAAAAGGTACTTTTGAGGATAGAGTGCACAGGAAAGTAGAGAGGGCCAAATTGTCTGGGGCATTTGAAGGGGTTCCAGGAGGCAGTGAGGACCAGCATCACTTTTCCCCGCTGGCACCTTTGCTGTGGCAGCAAAAGCTGGACGTTTGTCTTTTTTGCTCCAAACGCCGCCGAGAGTGAAAAAAGTTCTTTTGAGGATAGAGTGCGCAGGAAAGCAGAGAGGGCCAAATTGTCTGGGGCATTTGAAGGGGTTCCAGGAGGCAGTGAGGACCAGCATCACTTTTCCCCGCTGGCACCTTTGCTGTGGCAGCAAAAGCTGGACGTTTGTCTTTTTTGCGCCTAACACTGCTAAAGGTGAAAAAAAGGTGCTTTTGAGGATAGAGTGCGAAGGAAAGCAGAGAGGGCCAAATTGTCTGGGGCATTTGAAGGGGTTCCAGGAGGCAGTGAGGACCAGCATCACTTTTCCCCGCTGGCACCTTTGCTGTGGCAGCAAAACCTAGACGTTTGTCTTTTTTGCTCCAGAGGCCGCCAAGAGTGAAAAAAGGTGCTTTTGAGGATAGAGTGCGCAGGAAAGCAGAGAGGGCCAAATTGTGCGAGGCATTTGAAGGGGTTCCAGGAGGCAGTGAGGATCAGCATCACTTTTCCTCGCTGGCAACTTTGCTGTTGCAGCAAAAGCTGGACGTTTGTCTTTTTTGCTCCGGAGGCCGCCGAGAGTGAAAAAAGTTGCTTTTGAGGACAGAGTGCGCAGGAAAGCAGAGAGGACCAAATTGTCTGGGGCATTTGAAAGGGTTCCAGGAGGCAGTGAGGACCAGCATCACTTTTCCCCGCTGGCACCTTTGCTGTGGCAGCAAAAGCTGGACGTTTGTCTTTTTTGCGCCTAACACCGCTAAAAGTGAAAAAAGGGTGCTTTTGAGGATAGAGTGCGCAGGAAAGCAGAGAGGGCCAAATTGTCTGGGGCATTTGAAGGGGTTCCAGGAGGCAGTGAGGACCAGCATCACTTTTCCCCGCTGGCACCTTTGCTGTGGCAGCAAAAGCTGGACGTTTGTCTTTTTTGCTCCAAACGCCGCCGAGAGTGAAAAAAGGTACTTTTGAGGATAGAGTGCACAGGAAAGCAGAGAGGGCCAAATTGTCTGGGGCATTTGAAGGGATTCCAGGAGGCAGTGAGGACCAGCATCACTTTTCCCCGCTGGGACCTTTGCTCTGGCAGCAAAAGCTGGACGTTTGTCTTTTTTGCTCCAAACACCGCCGAGAGTGAAAAAAGGTGCTTTTGAGGATAGAGTGCGCATGAAAGCAGAGAGGGCCAAATTGTGTGAGGCATTTGAAGGGGTTCCAGGAGGCAGTGAGGACCAGCATCACTTTTCCCCGCTGGCTCCTTTGCTGTGGCAGCAAAAGTTGGACGTTTGTCTTTTTTGCTCCAAACGCCGCCGAGAGTGAAAAAAGTTCTTTTGAGGATAGAGTGCGCAGGAAAGCAGAGAGGGCCAAATTGTCTGGGGCATTTGAAGGGGTTCCAGGAGGCAGTGAGGACGAGCATCACTTTTCCCCGCTGGGACCTTTGCTCTGGCAGCAAAAGCTGGACGTTTGTCTTTTTTGCGCCTAACACTGCTAAAGCTGAAAAAAAGGTGCTTTTGAGGATAGAGTGCGAAGGAAAGCAGAGAGGGCCAAATTGTCTGGGGCATTTGAAGGGGTTCCAGGAGGCAGTGAGGACCAGCATCACTTTTCCCCGCTGGCACCTTTGCTGTGGCAGCAAAAGCTGGACGTTTGACTTTTTTGCGCCTAACACTGCTAAAGGTGAAAAAAAGGTGCTTTTGAGGATAGAGTGCGAAGGAAAGCAGAGAGGGCCAAATTGTCTGGGGCATTTGAAGGGGTTCCAGGAGGCAGTGAGGACCAGCATCACTTTTCCCCGCTGGCACCTTTGCTGTGGCAGCAAAACCTAGACATTTGTCTTTTTTGCTCCAGAGGCCGCCGAGAGTGAAAAAAGGTGCTTTTGAGGATAGAGTGCGCAGGAAAGCAGAGAGGGCCAAATTGTGCGAGGCATTTGAAGGGGTTCCAGGAGGCAGTGAGGATCAGCATCACTTTTCCCCGCTGGCACCTTTGCTGTGGCAGCAAAAGCTGGACGTTTGTCTTTTTTGCTCCGGAGGCCGCCGAGAGTGAAAAAAGTTGCTTTTGAGGATAGAGTGCGCAGGAAAGCAGAGAGGGCCAAATTGTCTGGGGCATTTGAAAGGGTTCCAGGAGGCAGTGAGGACCAGCATCACTTTTCCCCGCTGGCACCTTTGCTGTGGCAGCAAAAGCTGGACGTTTGTCTTTTTTGCTCCAAACGCCGCCGAGAGTGAAAAAAGTTGCTTTTGAGGATAGAGTGCGCAGGAAAGCAGAGAGGGCCAAATTGTCTGGGGCATTTGAAAGGGTTCCAGGAGGCAGTGAGGACGAGCATCACTTTTCCCCGCTGGCACCTTTGCTGTGGCAGCAAAAGCTGGACGTTTGTCTTTTTTGCTCCAAACTCCACCGAGAGTAAAAAAAGGTGCTTTTGAGGATAGAGTGCGCAGGAAAGCAGAGAGGGCCAAATTGTCTGGGGCATTTGAAGGGGTTCCAGGAGGCAGTGAGGA
Organism: Vanellus vanellus; assembly: GCF_965231255.1. NCBI lineage: Eukaryota > Metazoa > Chordata > Aves > Charadriiformes > Charadriidae > Vanellus > Vanellus vanellus. Next base: position 48,366 of record NW_028128264.1, read on the forward strand.
ATAGCATCACTTTTCCCTGCTGGCACCTTTGCTGTGGCAGCAAAAGCTGGACGTTTGTCTTTTTTGCTCCAAACGCCGCCAAGAGTGAAAAAGGTGCTTTTGAGGATAGAGTGCGCAGGAAAGCAGAGAGGGCCAAATTGTCTGGGGCATTTGAAGGGGTTCCAGGAGGCAGTGAGGACCAGCATCACTTTTCCCCGCTGGCACCTTTGCTGTGGCAGCAAAAGCTGGACGTTTCTCTTTTTTGCTGCAGAGGCTGCGAGAGTGAAAAAAGGTGCTTTTGAGGATAGAGTGCGCAAAAAAGCAGTGCGGGCCAAATTGTCTGGGGCATTTGAAGGGGTTCCAGGAGGCAGTGAGGACCAGCATCACTTTTCCCCGCTGGCACCTTTGCTGTGGCAGCAAAAGCTGGACGTTTGTCTTTTTTGCTCCAAACACCGCTAAAAGTGAAAAAAAGGTGCTTTTGAGGATAGAGTGCGCAGGAAAGCAGAGAGGGCCAAATTGTCTGGGGCATTCGATGGGGTTCCAGGAGGCAGTGAGAACCAGCATCACTTTACCCCGCTGGCAACTTTGCTGTGGCAGCAAAAGCTGGACGTTTGTCATTTTTGCTCCAAACGCCGCCGAGAGTGAAAAAAGGTGCTTTTGAGGACAGAGTGCGCAGGAAAGCAGAGAGGACCAAATTGTCTGGGGCATTTCAAAGGGTTCCAGGAGGCAGTGAGGACCAGCATCACTTTTCCCCGCTGGCACCTTTGCTGTGGCAGCAAAAGCTGGACGTTTGTCTTTTTTGCTCCGGAGGCCGCCGAGAGTGAAAAAAGTTGCTTTTGAGGATAGAGTGCGCAGGAAAGCAGAGAGGGCCAAATTGTCTGGGGCATTTGAAAGGGTTCCAGGAGGCAGTGAGGACCAGCATCACTTTTCCCCGCTGGCACCTTTGCTGTGGCAGCAAAAGCTGGACGTTTCTCTTTTTTGCTCCAAACGCCGCCGAGAGTGAAAAAAGTTGCTTTTGAGGATAGAGTGCGCAGGAAAGCAGAAAGGGCCAAATTGTGTGGGGCATTTGAAAGGGTTCCAGGAGGCAGTGAGGACGAGCATCACTTTTCCCCGCTGGCACCTTTGCTGTGGCAGCAAAAGCTGGACGTTTGTCTTTTTTGCTCCAAACGCCACCGAGAGTGAAAAAAGGTGCTTTTGAGGATAGAGTGCGCAGGAAAGCAGAGAGGGCCAAATTGTCTGGGGCATTTGAAGGGGTTCCAGGAGGCAGTGAGGAATAGCATCACTTTTCCCTGCTGGCACCTTTGCTGTGGCAGCAAAAGCTGGACGTTTGTCTTTTTTGCTCCAAACGCCGCCAAGAGTGAAAAAGGTGCTTTTGAGGATAGAGTGCGCAGGAAAGCAGAGAGGGCCAAATTGTCTGGGGCATTTGAAGGGGTTCCAGGAGGCAGTGAGGACCAGCATCACTTTTCCCCGCTGGCACCTTTGCTGTGGCAGCAAAAGCTGGACGTTTGTCTTTTTTGCTGCAGAGGCTGCGAGAGTGAAAAAAGGTGCTTTTCAGGACAGAGTGCGCAGGAAAGCAGAGAGGACCAAATTGTCTGGGGCATTTGAAAGGGTTCCAGGAGGCAGTGAGGACCAGCATCACTTTTCCCCGCTGGGACCTTTGCTGTGGCAGCAAAAGCTGGACGTTTGTCTTTTTTGCTCCAAACGCCGCCGAGAGTGAAAAAAGGTACTTTTGAGGATAGAGTGCATAGGAAAGCAGAGAGGGCCAAATTGTCTGGGGCATTTGAAGGGATTCAGGAGGCAGTGAGGACCAGCATCACTTTTCCCCGCTGGGACCTTTGCTCTGGCAGCAAAAGCTGGACGTTTGTCTTTTTTGCTCCGGAGTCCGCCGAGAGTGAAAAAAGGTGCTTTTGAGGATAGAGCGCGCATGAAAGCAGAGAGGGCCAAATTGTGTGAGGCATTTGAAGGGGTTCCAGGAGGCAGTGAGGACCAGCATCACTTTTCCCCGCTGGCACCTTTGCTGTGGCAGCAAAAGCTGGACGTTTCTCTTTTTTGCTCCAAACGCCGCCGAGAGTGAAAAAAGTTCTTTTGAGGATAGAGTGCGCAGGAAAGCAGAGAGGGCCAAATTGTCTGGGGCATTTGAAGGGGTTCCAGGAGGCATTGAGGACCAGCATCACTTTTCCCCGCTGGCACCTTTGCTGTGGCAGCAAAACCTAGACATTTGTCTTTTTTGCTCCAGAGGCCGCCGAGAGTGAAAAAAGGTGCTTTTGAGGATAGAGTGCGCAGGAAAGCAGAGAGGGCCAAATTGTGCGAGGCATTTGAAGGGGTTCCAGGAGGCAGTGAGGATCAGCATCACTTTTCCCCGCTGGCACCTTTGCTGTGGCAGCAAAAGCTGGACGTTTGTCTTTTTTGCTCCGGAGGCCGCCGAGAGTGAAAAAAGTTGCTTTTGAGGACAGAGTGCGCAGGAAAGCAGAGAGGGCCAAATTGTCTGGGGCATTTAAAAGGGTTCCAGGAGGCAGTGAGGCCAGCATCACTTTTCCCCGCTGGGACCTTTGCTGTGGCAGCAAAAGCTGGACGTTTGTCTTTTTTGCGCCTAACACCGCTAAAAGTGAAAAAAAAGGTGCTTTTGAGGATAGAGTGCGCAGGAAAGCAGAGAGGGCCAAATTGTCTGGGGCATTTGAAGGGGTTCCAGGAGGTAGTGAGGACCAGCATCACTTTTCCCCGCTGGGACCTTTGCTGTGGCAGCAAAAGCTGGACGTTTGTCTTTTTTGCTCCAAACGCCGCCGAGAGTGAAAAAAGGTACTGTTGAGGATAGAGTGCACAGGAAAGCAGAGAGGGCCAAATTGTCTGGGGCATTTGAAGGGGTTCCAGGAGGCAGTGAGGACCAGCATCACTTTTCCCCGCTGGCACCTTTGCTGTGGCAGCAAAAGCTGGACGTTTGTCTTTTTTGCTCCAAACGCCGCCGAGAGTGAAAAAAGGTGCTTTTGCGGATAGAGTCCTCAGGAAAGCAGAGAGGGCCAAATTGTCTGGGGCATTCGATGGGGTTCCAGGAGGCAGTGAGGACCAGCATCACTTTTCCCTGCTGGCAACTTTGCTGTGGCAGCAAAACCTAGACGTATGTCTTTTTTGCTCCAGAGGCCGCCGAGAGTGAAAAAAGGTGCTTTTGAGGACAGAGTGCGCAGGAAGGAGAGAGGGCCAAATTGTGCAAGGCATTTGAAGGGGTTCCAGGAGGCAGTGAGGAATAGCATCACTTTTCCCCGCTGGCACCTTTGCTGTGGCAGCAAAAGCTGGACGTTTGTCTTTTTTGCTCCGGAGGCCGCCGAGAGTGAAAAAAGTTGCTTTTGAGGATAGAGTGCGCAGGAAAGCAGAGAGGGCCAAATTGTCTGGGGCATTTGAAAGGGTTCCAGGAGGCAGTGAGGACCAGCATCACTTTTCCCCGCTGGCACCTTTGCTGTGGCAGCAAAAGCTGGACGTTTGTCTTTTTTGCTCCAAACGCCGCCGAGAGTGAAAAAAGTTGCTTTTGAGGATAGAGTGCGCAGGAAAGCAGAGAGGGCCAAATTGTCTGGGGCATTTGAAGGGGTTCCAGGAGGCAGTGAGGACCAGCATCACTTTTCCCCGCTGGCACCTTTGCTGTGGCAGCAAAAGCTGGACGATTGTCTTTTTTGCGCCTAACTCCGCTAAAAGTGAAAAAAAGGTGCTTTTGAGGATAGAGTGCGAAGGAAAGCAGAGAGGGCCAAATTGTCTGGGGCATTTGAAGGGGTTCCAGGAGGCAGTGAGGACCAGCATCACTTTTCCTGGCTGGCAACATTGCTGTGGCAGCAAATCCTAGACGTTTGTCTTTTTTTCTACAAACGCCGCCGAGAGTGAAAAAAGGTACTTTTGAGGATAGAGTGCACAGGAAAGCAGAGAGGGCCAAATTGTGCGAGGCATTTGAAGGGGTTCCAGGAGGCAGTGAGGACCAGCATCACTTTTCCCCGCTGGCACCTTTGCTGTGGCAGCAAAAGCTGGACTTTTGTCTTTTTTGCTCCGGAGGCCGCCGAGAGTGAAAAAAGTTGCTTTTGAGGATAGAGTGCGCAGGAAAGCAGAGAGGGCCAAATTGTCTGGGGCATTTGAAAGGGTTCCAGGAGGCAGTGAGGACGAGCATCACTTTTCCCCGCTGGCACCTTTGCTGTGGCAGCAAAAGCTGGACGTTTGTCTTTTTTGCGCCTAACACCGCTAAATGTGAAAAAAAGGTGCTTTTGAGGATAGAGTGCGCAGGAAAGCAGAGAGGGCCAAATTGTCTGGGGCATTTGAAGGGGTTCAAGGATGCAGTGAGGATCAGCATCACTTTTCCTGGCTGGCAACTTTGCTGTGGAAGCAAATCCTAGACGTTTGTCTTTTTTGCTCCAAACGCCGCCGAGAGTGAAAAAAGGTACTTTTGAGGATAGAGTGCACAGGAAAGCAGAGAGGGCCAAATTGTCTGGGGCATTTGAAGGGGTTCCAGGAGGCAGTGAGGACCAGCATCACTTTTCCCCGCTGGCACCTTTGCTGTGGCAGCAAAACCTAGACGTTTGTCTTTTTTGCTCCAAACAATGCAGAAAGTGAAAAAAGGTGCTTTTGAGGATAGAGCGCGCATGAAAGCAGAGAGGGCCAAATTGTGTGAGGCATTTGAAGGGGTTCCAGGAGGCAGTGAGGACCAGCATCACTTTTCCCCGCTGGGACCTTTGCTCTGGCAGCAAAAGCTGGACGTTTGTCTTTTTTGCTCCAAACGCCGCCGAGAGTGAAAAAAGGTGCTTTTGAGGATAGAGTGCGCAGGAAAGCAGAGAGGGCCAAATTGTCTGGGGCATTTGAAGGGGTTCCAGGAGGCAGTGAGGACCAGCATCACTTTTCCCCGCTGGCACCTTTGCTGTGGCAGCAAAAGCTGGACGTTTGTCTTTTTTGCGCCTAACACCGCTAAAAGTGAAAAAAAGGTGCTTTTGAGGATAGAGTGCGAAGGAAAGCAGAGAGGGCCAAATTGTCTGGGGCATTTGAAGGGGTTCCAGGAGGCAGTGAGGACCAGCATCACTTTTCCCCGCTGGAACCTTTGCTGTGGCAGCAAAAGCTGGACGTTTGTCTTTTTTGCTCCAAACGCCACCGAGAGGGAAAAAAGGTGCTTTTGAGGATAGATTGCGCATGAAAGCAGAGAGGGCCAAATTGTCTGGGGCATTCGATGGGGTTCCAGGAGGCAGTGAGGACCAGCATCACTTTTCCCCGCTGGCAACTTTGCTGTGGCAGCAAAACCTAGACGTTTGTCTTTTTTCCTCCAAACAATGCAGAAAGTGAAAAAAGGTGCTTTTGAGGATAGAGCGCGCATGAAAGCAGAGAGGGCCAAATTGTGTGAGGCATTTGAAGGGGTTCCAGGAGGCAGTGAGGACCAGCATCACTTTTCCCCGCTGGGACCTTTGCTCTGGCAGCAAAAGCTGGACGTTTGTCTTTTTTGCTCCAAACGCCGCCGAGAGTGAAAAAAGGTGCTTTTGAGGATAGAGTGCGCAGGAAAGCAGAGAGGGCCAAATTGTCTGGGGCATTTGAAGGGGTTCCAGGAGGCAGTGAGGACCAGCATCACTTTTCCCCGCTGGCACCTTTGCTGTGGCAGCAAAAGCTGGACGTTTGTCTTTTTTGCGCCTAACACCGCTAAAAGTGAAAAAAAGGTGCTTTTGAGGATAGAGTGCGAAGGAAAGCAGAGAGGGCCAAATTGTCTGGGGCATTTGAAGGGGTTCCAGGAGGCAGTGAGGATCAGCATCACTTTTCCTGGCTGGCAAATTTGCTGTGGCAGCAAATCCTAGACGTTTGTCTTTTTTGCTCCAAACGCCGCCGAGAGTGAAAAAAGGTACTTTCGAGGATAGAGTGCACAGGAAAGCAGTGCGGGCCAAATTGTCTGGGGCATTTGAAGGGGTTCCAGGAGGCAGTGAGGACCAGCATCACTTTTCCCCGCTGGCACCTTTGCTGTGGCAGCAAAAGCTGGACGTTTGTCTTTTTTGCTCCAAACGCCGCCGAGAGTGAAAAAAGGTGCTTTTGCGGATAGAGTCCTCAGGAAAGCAGAGAGGGCCAAATTGTCTGGGGCATTCGATGGGGTTCCAGGAGGCAGTGAGGACCAGCATCACTTTTCCCTGCTGGCAACTTTGCTGTGGCAGCAAAACCTAGACGTATGTCTTTTTTGCTCCAGAGGCCGCCGAGAGTGAAAAAAGGTGCTTTTGAGGATAGAGTGCGCAGGAAAGCAGAGAGGGCCAAATTGTGCAAGGCATTTGAAGGGGTTCCAGGAGGCAGTGAGGAATAGCATCACTTTTCCCCGCTGGCACCTTTGCTGTGGCAGCAAAAGCTGGACGTTTGTCTTTTTTGCTCCGGAGGCCGCCGAGAGTGAAAAAAGTTGCTTTTGAGGATAGAGTGCGCAGGAAAGCAGAGAGGGCCAAATTGTCTGGGGCATTTGAAAGGGTTCCAGGAGGCAGTGAGGACGAGCATCACTTTTCCCCGCTGGCACCTTTGCTGTGGCAGCAAAAGCTGGACGTTTGTCTTTTTTGCTCCAAACGCCGCCGAGAGTGAAAAAAGGTGCTTTTGAGGATAGAGTGCGCAGGAAAGCAGAGAGGGCCAAATTGTCTGGGGCATTTGAAGGGGTTCCAGGAGGCAGTGAGGAATAGCATCACTTTTCCCTGCTGGCACCTTTGCTGTGGCAGCAAAAGCTGGACGTTTGTCTTTTTTGCTCCAAACGAAGCCGAGAGTGAAAAAGGTGCTTTTGAGGATAGAGTGCGCAGGAAAGCAGAGAGGGCCAAATTGTCTGGGGCATTTGAAGGGGTTCCAGGAGGCAGTGAGGACCAGCATCACTTTTCCCCGCTGGCACCTTTGCTGTGGCAGCAAAAGCTGGACGTTTGTCTTTTTTGCTGCGGAGGCTGCGAGAGTGAAAAAAGGTGCTTTTCAGGATAGAGTGCGCAAAAAAGCAGTGCGGGCCAAATTGTCTGGGGCATTTGAAGGGGTTCCAGGAGGCAGTGAGGACCAGCATCACTTTTCCCCGCTGGCACCTTTGCTGTGGCAGCAAAAGCTGGACGTTTGTCTTTTTTGCTCCAAACACCGCTAAAAGTGAAAAAAAGGTGCTTTTGAGGATAGAGTGCGCAGGAAAGCAGAGAGGGCCAAATTGTCTGGGGCATTCGATGGGGTTCCAGGAGGCAGTGAGAACCAGCATCACTTTACCCCGCTGGCAACTTTGCTGTGGCAGCAAAAGCTGGACGTTTGTCATATTTGCTCCAAACGCCGCCGAGAGTGAAAAAAGGTGCTTTTGACGATAGAGTGCGCAGGAAAGCAGAGAGGGCCAAATTGTCTGGGGCATTCGATGGGGTTCCAGGAGGCAGTGAGGACCAGCATCACTTTTCCCCGCTGGCAACTTTGCTGTGGCAGCAAAACGTAGACGTTTGTCTTTTTTGCTCCAAACAATTCAGAAAGTGAAAAAAGGTGCTTTTGAGGATAGAGCGCGCATGAAAGCAGAGAGGGCCAAATTGTGTGAGGCATTTGAAGGGGTTCCAGGAGGCAGTGAGGACCAGCATCACTTTTCCCCGCTGGCACCTTTGCTGTGGCAGCAAAAGCTGGACGTTTGTCTTTTTTGCTCCAAACGCCGCCGAGAGTGAAAAAAGTTGCTTTTGAGGATAGAGTGCGCAGGAAAGAAGAGAGGGCCAAATTGTCTGGGGCATTTGAAGGGGTTCCAGGAGGCAGTGAGGACCAGCATCACTTTTCCCCGCTGGCACCTTTGCTGTGGCAGCAAAAGCTGGACGATTGTCTTTTTTCGCCTAACACCGCTAAAAGTGAAAAAAAGGTGCTTTTGAGGATAGAGTGCGCAGGAAAGCAGAGAGGGCCAAATTGTCTGGGGCATTTGAAGGGGTTCCAGGAGGCAGTGAGGACCAGCATCACTTTTCCCCGTTGGCACCTTTGCTGTGGCAGCAAAAGCTGGACGTTTCTCTTTTTGCTCCAGAGGCCGCCGAGAGTGAAAAAAGTTGCTTTTGAGGATAGAGTGCGCAGGAAAGCAGAGAGGGCCAAATTGTGCGAGGCATTTGAAGGGGTTCCAGGAGGCAGTGAGGACCAGCATCACTTTTCCTGGCTGGCAACATTGCTGTGGCAGCAAATCCTAGACTTTTGTCTTTTTTTCTCCAAACGCCGCCGAGAGTGAAAAAAGGTGCTTTTGACGATAGAGTGCACAGGAAAGCAGAGAGGGCCAAATTGTGCGAGGCATTTGAAGGGGTTCCAGGAGGCAGTGAGGACCAGCATCACTTTTCCCCGCTGGCACCTTTGCTGTGGCAGCAAAAGCTGGACGTTTGTCTTTTTTGCTCCAGAGAACGCCGAAAGTGAAAAAAGGTGCTTTTGCGGATAGAGTCCTCAGGAAAGCAGAGAGGGCCAAATTGTCTGGGGCATTTGAAGGGGTTCCAGGAGGCAGTGAGGACCAGCATCACTTTTCCCCGCTGGCACCTTTGCTGTGGCAGCAAAAGCTGGACGTTTGTCTTTTTTGCGCCTAACACCGCTAAATGTGAAAAAAAGGTGCTTTTGAGGATAGAGTGCGCAGGAAAGCAGAGAGGGCCAAATTTTCTGGGGCATTTGAAGGGGTTCCAGGATGCAGTGAGGACCAGCATCACTTTTCCCCGCTGGCACCTTTGCTGTGGCAGCAAAAGCTGGACGTTTGTCTTTTTTGCTCCAAACGCCGCCGAGAGTGAAAAAAGGTACTTTTGAGGATAGAGTGCACAGGAAAGCAGAGAGGGCCAAATTGTCTGGGGCATTTGAAGGGGTTCCAGGAGGCAGTGAGGACCAGCATCACTTTTCCCCGCTGGCACCTTTTCTGTGGCAGCAAAAGCTGGACGTTTGTCTTTTTTGCTCCAAACGCCGCCGAGAGTGAAAAAAGGTGCTTTTGAGGATAGAGTGCACAGGAAAGCAGAGAGTGCCAAATTGTCTGGGGCATTCGATGGGGTTCCAGGAGGCAGTGAGGACCAGCATCACTTTTCCTTGCTGGCAACTTTGCTGTGGCAGCAAAACCTAGACGTTTGTCTTTTTTGCTGCAGACAGCGCCGAAAGTGAAAAAAGGTGCTTTTGAGGATAGAGCGCGCATGAAAGCAGAGAGGGCCAAATTGTGTGAGGCATTTGAAGGGGTTCCAGGAGCCAGTGAGGACCAGCATCACTTTTCCCCGCTGGGACCTTTGCTCTGGCAGCAAAAGCTGGACGTTTCTCTTTTTTGCTCCAAACGCCGCCGAGAGTGAAAAAAGGTGCTTTTGAGGATAGAGTGCGCAGGAAAGCAGAGAGGGCCAAATTGTCTGGGGCATTTGAAGGGGTTCCAGGAGGCAGTGAGGACCAGCATGACTTTTCCCCGCTGGCACCTTTGCTGTGGCAGCAAAAGCTGGACGTTTGTCTTTTTTGCGCCTAACACTGCTAAAGGTGAAAAAAAGGTGCTTTTGAGGATAGAGTGCGAAGGAAAGCAGAGAGGGCCAAATTGTCTGGGGCATTTGAAGGGGTTCCAGGAGGCAGTGAGGACCAGCATCACTTTTCCCCGCTGGCACCTTTGCTGTGGCAGCAAAACCTAGACGTTTGTCTTTTTTGCTCCAGAGGCCGCCGAGAGTGAAAAAAGGTGCTTTTGAGGATAGAGTGCGCAGGAAAGCAGAGAGGGCCAAATTGTGCGAGGCATTTGAAGGGGTTCCAGGAGGCAGTGACGATCAGCATCACTTTTCCCCGCTGGCAACTTTGCTGTGGCAGCAAAAGCTGGACGTTTGTCTTTTTTGCTCCGGAGGCCGCCGAGAGTGAAAAAAGTTGCTTTTGAGGACAGAGTGCGCAGGAAAGCAGAGAGGACCAAATTGTCTGGGGCATTTGAAAGGGTTCCAGGAGGCAGTGAGGACCAGCATCACTTTTCCCCGCTGGGACCTTTGCTGTGGCAGCAAAAGCTGGACGTTTGTCTTTTTTGCTCCAAACGCCGCCGAGAGTGAAAAAAGGTACTTTTGAGTATAGAGTGCATAGGAAAGCAGAGAGGGCCAAATTGTCTGGGGCATTTGAAGGGATTCCAGGAGGCAGTGAGGACCAGCATGACTTTTCCCCGCTGGGACCTTTGCTCTGGCAGCAAAAGCTGGACGTTTGTCTTTTTTGCTCCGGAGTCCGCCGAGAGTGAAAAAAGGTGCTTTTGAGTATAGAGCGCGCATGAAAGCAGAGAGGGCCAAATTGTGTGAGGCATTTGAAGGGGTTCCAGGAGGCAGTGAGGACCAGCATCACTTTTCCCCGCTGGCACCTTTGCTGTGGCAGCAAAAGCTGGACGTTTGTCTTTTTTGCTCCAAACGCCGCCGAGAGTGAAAAAAGTTCTTTTGAGGATAGAGTGCGCAGGAAAGCAGAGAGGGCCAAATTGTCTGGGGCATTTGAAGGGGTTCCAGGAGGCAGTGAGAACGAGCATCACTTTTCCCCGCTGGCACCTTTGCTGTGGCAGCAAAAGCTGGACGTTTGTCTTTTTGCGCCTAACACTGCTAAAGGTTAAAAAAGGTGCTTTTGAGGATAGAGTGCGAAGGAAAGCAGAGAGGGCCAAATTGTCTGGGGCATTTGAAGGGGTTCCAGGAGGCAGTGAGGACCAGCATCACTTTCCCCGCTGGCACCTTTGCTGTGGCAGCAAAACCTAGACATTTTGTCTTTTTTGCTCCAGAGGCCGCCGAGAGTGAAAAAAGGTGCTTTTGAGGATAGAGTGCGCAGGAAAGCAGAGAGGGCCAAATTGTGCGAGGCATTTGAAGGGGTTCCAGGAGGCAGTGAGGATCAGCATCACTTTTCCCCGCTGGCACCTTTGCTGTGGCAGCAAAAGCTGGACGTTTGTCTTTTTTGCTCCGGAGGCCGCCGAGAGTGAAAAAAGTTGCTTTTGAGGACAGAGTGCGCAGGAAAGCAGAGAGGGCCAAATTGTCTGGGGCATTTGAAGGGGTTCCAGGAGGCAGTGAGGACCAGCATGACTTTTCCCCGCTGGCACCTTTGCTGTGGCAGCAAAAGCTGGACGTTTGTCTTTTTTGCTCCAAACGCCGCCGAGAGTGAAAAAAGGTACTTTTGAGGATAGAGTGCACAGGAAAGCAGAGAGGGCCAAATTGTCTGGGGCATTTGAAGGGGTTCCAGGAGGCAGTGAGGACCAGCATGGACTTTTCCCCGCTGGCACCTTTGCTGTGGCAGCAAAAGCTGGACGTTTGTCTTTTTTGCTCCAAACGCCGCCGAGAGTGAAAAAAGGTGCTTTTGAGGATAGAGTGCGCAGGAAAGCAGAGAGTGCCAAATTGTCTGGGGCATTCGATGGGGTTCCAGGAGGCAGTGAGGACCAGCATCACTTTTCCTTGCTGGCAACTTTGCTGTGGCAGCAAAACCTAGACGTTTGTCTTTTTTGCTCCAAACAATGCAGAAAGTGAAAAAAGGTGCTTTTGAGGATAGAGCGCGCATGAAAGCAGAGAGGGCCAAATTGTGTGAGGCATTTGAAGGGGTTCCAGGAGGCAGTGAGGACCAGCATCACTTTTCCCCGCTGGGACCTTTGCTCTGGCAGCAAAAGCTGGACGTTTGTCTTTTTTGCTCCAAACGCCGCCGAGAGTGAAAAAAGGTGCTTTTGAGGATAGAGTGCGCAGGAAAGCAGAGAGGGCCAAATTGTGCAAGGCATTTGAAGGGGTTCCAGGAGGCAGTGAGGATCAGCATCACTTTTCCTGGCTGGCAAATTTGCTGTGGCAGCAAATCCTAGACGTTTGTCTTTTTTGCTCCAAACTCCGCCGAGAGTGAAAAAAGGTACTTTCGAGGATAGAGTGCACAGGAAAGCAGTGCGGGCCAAATTGTCTGGGGCATTTGAAGGGGTTCCAGGAGGCAGTGAGGACCAGCATCACTTTTCCCCGCTGGCACCTTTGCTGTGGCAGCAAAAGCTGGACGTTTGTCTTTTTTGCTCCAAACGCCGCCGAGAGTGAAAAAAAGGTGCTTTTGCGGATAGAGTCCTCAGGAAAGCAGAGAGGGCCAAATTGTCTGGGGCATTCGATGGGGTTCCAGGAGGCAGTGAGGACCAGCATCACTTTTCCCTGCTGGCAACTTTGCTGTGGCAGCAAAACCTAGACGTATGTCTTTTTTGCTCCAGAGGCCGCCGAGAGTGAAAAAAGGTGCTTTTGAGGATAGAGTGCGCAGGAAAGCAGAGAGGGCCAAATTGTGCAAGGCATTTGAAGGGGTTCCAGGAGGCAGTGAGGAATAGCATCACTTTTCCCCGCTGGCACCTTTGCTGTGGCAGCAAAAGCTGGACGTTTGTCTTTTTGCTCCGGAGGCCGCCGAGAGTGAAAAAAGTTGCTTTTGAGGATAGAGTGCGCAGTAAAGCAGAGAGGGCCAAATTGTCTGGGGCATTTGAAAGGGTTCCAGGAGGCAGTGAGGACGAGCATCACTTTTCCCCGCTGGCACCTTTGCTGTGGCAGCAAAAGCTGGACGTTTGTCTTTTTTGCTCCAAACGCCGCCGAGAGTGAAAAAAGGTGCTTTTGAGGATAGTGTGCGCAGGAAAGCAGAGAGGGCCAAATTGTCTGGGGCATTTGAAGGGGTTCCAGGAGGCAGTGAGGACCAGCATCACTTTTCCCCGCTGGCACCTTTGCTGTGGCAGCAAAAGCTGGACGTTTGTCTTTTTTGCGCCTAAAACCGCTAAAAGTGAAAAAAAGGTGCTTTTGAGGATAGAGTGCGAAGGAAAGCAGAGAGGGCCAAATTGTCTGGGGCATTTGAAGGGGTTCCAGGAGGCAGTGAGGACCAGCATCACTTTTCCCCGCTGGAACCTTTGCTGTGGCAGCAAAAGCTGGACGTTTGTCTTTTTTGCTCCAAACGCAACCGAGAGGGAAAAAAGTACTTTTGAGGATAGAGTGCGCAGGAAAGCAGAGAGGGCCAAATTGTCTGGGGCATTCGATGGGGTTCCAGGAGGCAGTGAGGACCAGCATCACTTTTACCCGCTGGCAACTTTGCTGTGGCAGCAAAACCTAGACGTTTGTCTTTTTTCCTCCAAACAATGCAGAAAGTGAAAAAAGGTGCTTTTGAGGATAGAGCGCGCATGAAAGCAGAGAGGGCCAAATTGTCTGGGGCATTTGAAGGGGTTCCAGGAGGCAGTGAGGACCAGCATCACTTTTACCCTCTGGCAACTTTGCTGTGGCAGCAAAACCTAGACGTTTGTCTTTTTTGATCCGGAGGCCGCCGAGAGTGAAAAAAGTTGCTTTTGAGGATAGAGTGCGCAGGAAAGCAGAGAGGGCCAAATTGTGCAAGGCATTTGAAGGGGTTCCAGGAGGCAGTGAGGATCAGCATCACTTTTCCTGGCTGGCAAATTTGCTGTATCAGCAAATCCTAGACGTTTGTCTTTTTTGCTCCAAACGCCGCCGAGAGTGAAAAAAGGTACTTTCGAGGACAGAGTGCACAGGAAAGCAGTGCGGGCCAAATTGTCTGGGGCATTTGAAGGGGTTCCAGGAGGCAGTGAGGACCAGCATCACTTTTCCCCGCTGGCACCTTTGCTGTGGCAGCAAAAGCTGGACGTTTGTCTTTTTTGCTCCAAACGCCGCCGAGAGTGAAAAAAGGTGCTTTTGCGGATAGAGTCCTCAGGAAAGCAGAGAGGGCCAAATTGTCTGGGGCATTCGATGGGGTTCCAGGAGGCAGTGAGGACCAGCATCACTTTTCCCTGCTGGCAACTTTGCTGTGGCAGCAAAACCTAGACGTATGTCTTTTTTGCTCCAGAGGCCGCCGAGAGTGAAAAAAGGTGCTTTTGAGGATAGAGTGCGCAGTGAAGCAGAGAGGGCCAAATTTTCTGGGGCATTTGAAGGGGTTCAAGGATGCAGTGAGGATCAGCATCACTTTTCCTGGCTGGCAACTTTGCTGTGGCAGCAAATCCTAGACGTTTGTCTTTTTTGGTCCAAACGCCGCCGAGAGTGAAAAAAGGTACTTTTGAGGATAGAGTGCACAGGAAAGCAGAGAGGGCCAAATTGTCTGGGGCATTTGAAGGGGTTCCAGGAGGCAGTGAGGACCAGCATCACTTTTCCCCGCTGGCACCTTTGCTGTGGCAGCAAAATCTGGATGTTTGTCTTTTTTGCTCCAAACGCCGCCGAGAGTGAAAAAAGGTGCTTTTGCGGATAGAGTCCTCAGGAAAGCAGAGAGAGCCAAATTGTCTGGGGCATTCGATGGGGTTCCAGGAGGCAGTGAGGACCAGCATCACTTTTCCCTGCTGGCAACTTTGCTGTGGCAGCAAAACCTAGACGTATGTCTTTTTTGCTCCAGAGGCCGCCGAGAGTGAAAAAAGGTGCTTTTGAGGATAGAGTGCGCAGGAAAGCAGAGAGGGCCAAATTGTGCAAGGCATTTGAAGGGGTTCCAGGAGGCAGTGAGGAATAGCATCACTTTTCCCCGCTGGCACCTTTGCTGTGGCAGCAAAAGCTGGACGTTTGTCTTTTTTGCTCCGGAGGCCGCCGAGAGTGAAAAAAGGTGCTTTTGAGGATAGAGTGCGCAGGAAAGCAGAGAGGGCCAAATTGTCTGGGGCATTTGAAGGGGTTCCAGGAGGCAGTGAGGAATAGCATCACTTTTCCCTGCTGGCACCTTTGCTGTGGCAGCAAAAGCTGGACGTTTGTCTTTTTTGCTCCAAACGCAGCCGAGAGTGAAAAAGGTGCTTTTGAGGATAGAGTGCGCAGGAAAGCAGAGAGGGCCAAATTGTCTGGGGCATTTGAAGGGGTTCCAGGAGGCAGTGAGGACCAGCATCACTTTTCCCCGCTGGCAACTTTGCTGTGGCAGCAAAACGTAGACGTTTGTCTTTTTTGCTCCAAACAATGCAGAAAGTGAAAAAAGGTGCTTTTGAGGATAGAGCGCGCATGAAAGCAGAGAGGGCCAAATTGTGTGAGGCATTTGAAGGGGTTCCAGGAGGCAGTGAGGACCAGCATCACTTTTCCCCGCTGGGACCTTTGCTGTGGCAGCAAAAGCTGGACGTTTGTCTTTTTTGCTCCAAACGCCGCCGAGAGTGAAAAAAGTTGCTTTTGAGGATAGAGTGCGCAGGAAAGCAGAGAGGGCCAAATTGTCTGGGGCATTTGAAGGGGTTCCAGGAGGCAGTGAGGACCAGCATCACTTTTCCCCGCTGGCACCTTTGCTGTGGCAGCAAAAGCTGGACGATTGTCTTTTTTGCGCCTAACACCGCTAAAAGTGAAAAAAAGGTGCTTTTGAGGACAGAGTGCGAAGGAAAGCAGAGAGGGCCAAATTGTGTGGGGCATTTGAAGGGGTTCCAGGAGGCAGTGAGGACCAGCATCACTTTTCCCCGTTGGCACCTTTGCTGTGGCAGCAAAAGCTGGACGTTTCTCTTTTTTGCTCCAAACGCCGCCGAGATTGAAAAAAGTTGCTTTTGAGGATAGAGTGCGCAGGAAAGCAGAGAGGGCCAAATTGTCTGGGGCATTCGATGGGGTTCCAGGAGGCAGTGAGGACCAGCATCACTTTTCCCCGCTGGCAACTTTGCTGTGGCAGCAAAACCTAGACGTTTGTCTTTTTTCCTCCAAACAATGCAGAAAGTGAAAAAAGGTGCTTTTGAGGATAGAGCGCGCATGAAAGCAGAGAGGGCCAAATTGTGTGAGGCATTTGAAGGGGTTCCAGGAGGCAGTGAGGACCAGCATCACTTTTCCCCGCGGGGACCTTTGCTCTGGCAGCAAAAGCTGGACGTTTGTCTTTTTTGCTCCAAACGCCGCCGAGAGTGAAAAAAGGTGCTTTTGAGGATAGAGTGCGCAGGAAAGCAGAGAGGGCCAAATTGTCTGGGGCATTCGATGGGGTTCCAGGAGGCAGTGAGGACCAGCATCACTTTTCCTTGCTGGCAACTTTGCTGTGGCAGCAAAACCTAGACGTTTGTCTTTTTTGCTCCAAACAATGCAGAAAGTGAAAAAAGGTGCTTTTGAGGATAGAGCGCGCATGAAAGCAGAGAGGGCCAAATTGTGTGAGGCATTTGAAGGGGTTCCAGGAGGCAGTGAGGACCAGCATCACTTTTCCCCGCTGGGACCTTTGCTGTGGCAGCAAAAGCTGGACGTTTGTCTTTTTTGCTCCAAACGCCGCCGAGAGTGAAAAAAGGTGCTTTTGAGGATAGAGTGCGCAGGAAAGCAGAGAGGGCCAAATTGTCTGGGGCATTTGAAGGGGTTCCAGGAGGCAGTGAGGACCAGCATCACTTTTACCCTCTGGCAACTTTGCTGTGGCAGCAAAACCTAGACGTTTGTCTTTTTTGATCCGGAGGCCGCCGAGAGTGAAAAAAGTTGCTTTTGAGGATAGAGTGCGCAGGAAAGCAGAGAGGGCCAAATTGTGCAAGGCATTTGAAGGGGTTCCAGGAGGCAGTGAGGATCAGCATCACTTTTCCTGGCTGGCAAATTTGCTGTGGCAGCAAATCCTAGACGTTTGTCTTTTTTGCTCCAAACTCCGCCGAGAGTGAAAAAAGGTACTTTCGAGGATAGAGTGCACAGGAAAGCAGTGCGGGCCAAATTGTCTGGGGCATTTGAAGGGGTTCCAGGAGGCAGTGAGGACCAGCATCACTTTTCCCCGCTGGCACCTTTGCTGTGGCAGCAAAAGCTGGACGTTTGTCTTTTTTGCTCCAAACGCCGCCGAGAGTGAAAAAAGGTGCTTTTGCGGATAGAGTCCTCAGGAAAGCAGAGAGGGCCAAATTGTCTGGGGCATTCGATGGGGTTCCAGGAGGCAGTGAGGACCAGCATCACTTTTCCCTGCTGGCAACTTTGCTGTGGCAGCAAAACCTAGACGTATGTCTTTTTTGCTCCAGAGGCCGCCGAGAGTGAAAAAAGGTGCTTTTGAGGATAGAGTGCGCAGGAAAGCAGAGAGGGCCAAATTGTGCAAGGCATTTGAAGGGGTTCCAGGAGGCAGTGAGGAATAGCATCACTTTTCCCCGCTGGCACCTTTGCTGTGGCAGCAAAAGCTGGACGTTTGTCTTTTTTGCTCCGGAGGCCGCCGAGAGTGAAAAAAGTTGCTTTTGAGGATAGAGTGCGCAGTAAAGCAGAGAGGGCCAAATTGTCTGGGGCATTTGAAAGGGTTCCAGGAGGCAGTGAGGACGAGCATCACTTTTCCCCGCTGGCACCTTTGCTGTGGCAGCAAAAGCTGGACGTTTGTCTTTTTTGCTCCAAACGCCGCCGAGAGTGAAAAAAGGTGCTTTTGAGGATAGTGTGCGCAGGAAAGCAGAGAGGGCCAAATTGTCTGGGGCATTTGAAGGGGTTCCAGGAGGCAGTGAGGACCAGCATCACTTTTCCCCGCTGGCACCTTTGCTGTGGCAGCAAAAGCTGGACGTTTGTCTTTTTTGCGCCTAAAACCGCTAAAAGTGAAAAAAAGGTGCTTTTGAGGATAGAGTGCGAAGGAAAGCAGAGAGGGCCAAATTGTCTGGGGCATTTGAAGGGGTTCCAGGAGGCAGTGAGGACCAGCATCACTTTTCCCCGCTGGAACCTTTGCTGTGGCAGCAAAAGCTGGACGTTTGTCTTTTTTGCTCCAAACGCAACCGAGAGGGAAAAAAGTACTTTTGAGGATAGAGTGCGCAGGAAAGCAGAGAGGGCCAAATTGTGTGAGGCATTTGAAGGGGTTCCAGGAGGCAGTGAGGACCAGCATCACTTTTACCCGCTGGCAACTTTGCTGTGGCAGCAAAACCTAGACGTTTGTCTTTTTTCCTCCAAACAATGCAGAAAGTGAAAAAAGGTGCTTTTGAGGATAGAGCGCGCATGAAAGCAGAGAGGGCCAAATTGTCTGGGGCATTTGAAGGGGTTCCAGGAGGCAGTGAGGACCAGCATCACTTTTACCCTCTGGCAACTTTGCTGTGGCAGCAAAACCTAGACGTTTGTCTTTTTTGATCCAGAGGCCGCCGAGAGTGAAAAAAGTTGCTTTTGAGGATAGAGTGCGCAGGAAAGCAGAGAGGGCCAAATTGTGCAAGGCATTTGAAGGGGTTCCAGGAGGCAGTGAGGATCAGCATCACTTTTCCTGGCTGGCAAATTTGCTGTATCAGCAAATCCTAGACGTTTGTCTTTTTTGCTCCAAACGCCGCCGAGAGTGAAAAAAGGTACTTTCGAGGACAGAGTGCACAGGAAAGCAGTGCGGGCCAAATTGTCTGGGGCATTTGAAGGGGTTCCAGGAGGCAGTGAGGACCAGCATCACTTTTCCCCGCTGGCACCTTTGCTGTGGCAGCAAAAGCTGGACGTTTGTCTTTTTTGCTCCAAACGCCGCCGAGAGTGAAAAAAGGTGCTTTTGCGGATAGAGTCCTCAGGAAAGCAGAGAGGGCCAAATTGTCTGGGGCATTCGATGGGGTTCCAGGAGGCAGTGAGGACCAGCATCACTTTTCCCTGCTGGCAACTTTGCTGTGGCAGCAAAACCTAGACGTATGTCTTTTTTGCTCCAGAGGCCGCCGAGAGTGAAAAAAGGTGCTTTTGAGGATAGAGTGCGCAGTGAAGCAGAGAGGGCCAAATTTTCTGGGGCATTTGAAGGGGTTCAAGGATGCAGTGAGGATCAGCATCACTTTTCCTGGCTGGCAACTTTGCTGTGGCAGCAAATCCTAGACGTTTGTCTTTTTTGGTCCAAACGCCGCCGAGAGTGAAAAAAGGTACTTTTGAGGATAGAGTGCACAGGAAAGCAGAGAGGGCCAAATTGTCTGGGGCATTTGAAGGGGTTCCAGGAGGCAGTGAGGACCAGCATCACTTTTCCCCGCTGGCACCTTTGCTGTGGCAGCAAAATCTGGACGTTTGTCTTTTTTGCTCCAAACGCCGCCGAGAGTGAAAAAAGGTGCTTTTGCGGATAGAGTCCTCAGGAAAGCAGAGAGAGCCAAATTGTCTGGGGCATTCGATGGGGTTCCAGGAGGCAGTGAGGACCAGCATCACTTTTCCCTGCTGGCAACTTTGCTGTGGCAGCAAAACCTAGACGTATGTCTTTTTTGCTCCAGAGGCCGCCGAGAGTGAAAAAAGGTGCTTTTGAGGATAGAGTGCGCAGGAAAGCAGAGAGGGCCAAATTGTGCAAGGCATTTGAAGGGGTTCCAGGAGGCAGTGAGGAATAGCATCACTTTTCCCCGCTGGCACCTTTGCTGTGGCAGCAAAAGCTGGACGTTTGTCTTTTTTGCTCCGGAGGCCGCCGAGAGTGAAAAAAGGTGCTTTTGAGGATAGAGTGCGCAGGAAAGCAGAGAGGGCCAAATTGTCTGGGGCATTTGAAGGGGTTCCAGGAGGCAGTGAGGAATAGCATCACTTTTCCCTGCTGGCACCTTTGCTGTGGCAGCAAAAGCTGGACGTTTGTCTTTTTTGCTCCAAACGCAGCCGAGAGTGAAAAAGGTGCTTTTGAGGATAGAGTGCGCAGGAAAGCAGAGAGGGCCAAATTGTCTGGGGCATTTGAAGGGGTTCCAGGAGGCAGTGAGGACCAGCATCACTTTTCCCCGCTGGCAACTTTGCTGTGGCAGCAAAACGTAGACGTTTGTCTTTTTTGCTCCAAACAATGCAGAAAGTGAAAAAAGGTGCTTTTGAGGATAGAGCGCGCATGAAAGCAGAGAGGGCCAAATTGTGTGAGGCATTTGAAGGGGTTCCAGGAGGCAGTGAGGACCAGCATCACTTTTCCCCGCTGGGACCTTTGCTGTGGCAGCAAAAGCTGGACGTTTGTCTTTTTTGCTCCAAACGCCGCCGAGAGTGAAAAAAGTTGCTTTTGAGGATAGAGTGCGCAGGAAAGCAGAGAGGGCCAAATTGTCTGGGGCATTTGAAGGGGTTCCAGGAGGCAGTGAGGACCAGCATCACTTTTCCCCGCTGGCACCTTTGCTGTGGCAGCAAAAGCTGGACGATTGTCTTTTTTGCGCCTAACACCGCTAAAAGTGAAAAAAAGGTGCTTTTGAGGACAGAGTGCGAAGGAAAGCAGAGAGGGCCAAATTGTCTGGGGCATTTGAAGGGGTTCCAGGAGGCAGTGAGGACCAGCATCACTTTTCCCCGTTGGCACCTTTGCTGTGGCAGCAAAAGCTGGACGTTTCTCTTTTTTGCTCCAAACGCCGCCGAGATTGAAAAAAGTTGCTTTTGAGGATAGAGTGCGCAGGAAAGCAGAGAGGGCCAAATTGTCTGGGGCATTCGATGGGGTTCCAGGAGGCAGTGAGGACCAGCATCACTTTTCCCCGCTGGCAACTTTGCTGTGGCAGCAAAACCTAGACGTTTGTCTTTTTTCCTCCAAACAATGCAGAAAGTGAAAAAAGGTGCTTTTGAGGATAGAGCGCGCATGAAAGCAGAGAGGGCCAAATTGTGTGAGGCATTTGAAGGGGTTCCAGGAGGCAGTGAGGACCAGCATCACTTTTCCCCGCGGGGACCTTTGCTCTGGCAGCAAAAGCTGGACGTTTTCTTTTTTGCTCCAAACGCCGCCGAGAGTGAAAAAAGGTGCTTTTGAGGATAGAGTGCGCAGGAAAGCAGAGAGGGCCAAATTGTCTGGGGCATTTGAAGGGGTTCCAGGAGGCAGTGAGGACCAGCATCACTTTTCCCCGCTGGCACCTTTGCTGTGGCAGCAAAAGCTGGACGTTTTTCTTTTTTGCGCCTAACACCGCTAAAAGTGAAAAAAAGGTGCTTTTGAGGATAGAGTGCGAAGGAAAGCAGAGAGGGCCAAATTGTCTGGGGCATTTGGAGGGGTTCCAGGAGGCAGTGAGGACCAGCATCACTTTTCCCTGTTGGCACCTTTGCTGTGGCAGCAAAAGCTGGACGTTTGTCTTTTTTGCTCCAAACGCCGCCGAGATTGAAAAAAGTTGCTTTTGAGGATAGAGTGCGCAGGAAAGCAGAGAGGGCCAAATTGTCTGGGGCATTTGAAGGGGTTCCAGGAGGCAGTGAGGATCAGCATCACTTTTCCTGGCTGGCAACTTTGCTGTGGCAGCAAATCCTAGACGTTTGTCTTTTTTGCTCCAAACGCCGCCGAGAGTGAAAAAAGGTACTTTCGAGGATAGAGTGCACAGGAAAGCAGAGAGGGCCAAATTGTGTGAGGCATTTGAAGGGGTTCCAGGAGGCAGTGAGGACCAGCATCACTTTTCCCCGCTGGCACCTTTGCTCTGGCAGCAAAAGCTGGACGTGTGTCTTTTTTGCTCCAAACGCCGCCGAGAGTGAAAAAAGTTGCTTTTGAGGATAGAGTGCGCAGGAAAGCAGAGAGGGTCAAATTGTCTGGGGCATTTGAAAGGGTTCCTGGAGGCAGTGAGGACCAGCATCACTTTTCCCCGCTGGCACCTTTGCTGTGGCAGCAAAAGCTGGACGTTTGTCTTTTTTGCGCCTAACACCGCTAAAAGTGAAAAAAAGGTGCTTTTGAGGATAGAGTGCGCAGGAAAGCAGAGAGGGCCAAATTGTCTGGGGCATTTGAAGGGGTTCCAGGAGGCAGTGAGGTCCAGCATCACTTTTCCCCGCTGGAACCTTTGCTGTGGCAGCAAAAGCTGGACGTTTCATTTTTTGCTCCAAACGCCGCCGAGAGTGAAAAAAGTTGCTTTTGAGGATAGAGTGCGCAGGAAAGCAGAGAGGGCCAAATTGTCTGGGGCATTTGAAGGGGTTCCAGGATGCAGTGAGGATCAGCATCACTTTTCCTGGCTGGCAACTTTGCTGTGGCAGCAAATCCTAGACGTTTGTCTTTTTTGCTCTAAACGCCGCCGAGAGTGAAAAAAGGTTCTTTTGAGGATAGAGTGCACAGGAAAGCAGAGAGGGCCAAATTGTCTGGGGCATTTGAAGGGATTCCAGGAGGCAGTGAGGACCAGCATCACTTTTCCCCGCTGGGACCTTTGCTCTGGCAGCAAAAGCTGGACGTTTGTCATTTTTGCTCCAAACGCCGCCGAGAGTGAAAAAAGGTGCTTTTGAGGATAGAGTGCGCAGGAAAGCAGAGAGGGCCAAATTGTCTGGGGCATTCGATGGGGTTCCAGGAGGCAGTGAGGACCAGCATCACTTTTCCCCGCTGGCACCTTTGCTGTGGCAGCAAAAGCTGGACGTTTGTCTTTTTTTCTCCAAACGTCGCCGAGAGTGAAAAAAGTTGCTTTTGAGGATAGAGTGCGCAGGAAAGCAGAGAGGGCCAAATTGTGCGAGGCATTTGAAGGGGTTCAAGAAGGCAGTGAGGAATAGCATCACTTTTCCCCGCTGGCACCTTTGCTGTGGCAGCAAAAGCTGGACGTTTGTCTTTTTTGCTCCGGAGGCCGCCGAGAGTGAAAAAAGTTGCTTTTGAGGATAGAGTGCGCAGGAAAGCAGAGAGGGCCAAATTTTCTGGGGCATTTGAAAGGGTTGCAGGAGGCAGTGAGGATCAGCATCACTTTTCCCGGCTGGCAACTTTGCTGTGGCAGCAAATCCTAGACGTTTGTCTTTTTTGCTCCGGAGGCCGCCGAGAGTGAAAAAAGGTACTTTTGAGGATAGAGTGCACAGGAAAGCAGAGAGGGCCAAATTGTCTGGGGCATTTGAAGGGGTTCCAGGAGGCAGTGAGGACGAGCATCACTTTTCCCCGCTGGCACCTTTGCTCTGGCAGCAAAAGCAGGACGTTTGTCTTTTTTGCTCCGGAGTCCGCCGAGAGTGAAAAAAGTTGCTTTTGAGGATAGAGTGCGCAGGAAAGCAGAGAGGTTCAAATTGTCTGGGGCATTTGAAAGGGTTCCAGGAGGCAGTGAGGACGAGCATCACTTTTCCCCGCTGGCACCTTTGCTGTGGCAGCAAAAGCTGGACGTTTGTCTTTTTTGCGGCTAACACCGCTAAAAGAGAAAAAAGGTGCTTTTGAGGATAGAGTGCGCAGGAAAGCAGAGAGGGCCAAATTGTCTGGGGCATTTGAAGGGGTTCCAGGAGGCAGTGAGGACCAGCATCACTTTTCCCCTTTGGCACATTTGCTGTGGCAGCAAAAGCTGGACGTTTCTCTTTTTTGCTCCAAACGCCGCCGAGATTGAAAAAAATTTCTTTTGAGGATAGAGTGCGCAGGAAAGCAGAGAGGGCCAAATTGTCTGGGGCATTTGAAGGGGTTCCAGGAGGCAGTGAGGACCAGCATCACTTTTCCCCGCGGGGACCTTTGCTCTGGCAGCAAAAGCTGGACGTTTTTCTTTTTTGCTCCAAACGCCGCCGAGAGTGAAAAAAGGTGCTTTTGAGGATAGAGTGCGCAGGAAAGCAGAGAGGGCCAAATTGTCTGGGGCATTTGAAGGGGTTCCAGGAGGCAGTGAGGACCAGCATCACTTTTCCCCGCTGGCACCTTTGCTGTGGCAGCAAAAGCTGGACGTTTGTCTTTTTTGCGCCTAACACCGCTAAAAGTGAAAAAAAGGTGCTTTTGAGGATAGAGTGCGAAGGAAAGCAGAGAGGGCCAAATTGTCTGGGGCATTTGGAGGGGTTCCAGGAGGCAGTGAGGACCAGCATCACTTTTCCCTGTTGGCACCTTTGCTGTGGCAGCAAAAGCTGGACGTTTGTCTTTTTTGCTCCAAACGCCGCCGAGATTGAAAAAAGTTGCTTTTGAGGATAGAGTGCGCAGGAAAGCAGAGAGGGCCAAATTGTCTGGGGCATTTGAAGGGGTTCCAGGAGGCAGTGAGGATCAGCATCACTTTTCCTGGCTGGCAACTTTGCTGTGGCAGCAAATCCTAGACGTTTGTCTTTTTTGCTCCAAACGCCGCCGAGAGTGAAAAAAGGTACTTTCGAGGATAGAGTGCACAGGAAAGCAGAGAGGGCCAAATTGTGTGAGGCATTTGAAGGGGTTCCAGGAGGCAGTGAGGACCAGCATCACTTTTCCCCGCTGGCACCTTTGCTCTGGCAGCAAAAGCTGGACGTGTGTCTTTTTTGCTCCGGAGGCCGCCGAGAGTGAAAAAAGTTGCTTTTGAGGATAGAGTGCGCAGGAAAGCAGAGAGGGTCAAATTGTCTGGGGCATTTGAAAGGGTTCCTGGAGGCAGTGAGGACCAGCATCACTTTTCCCCGCTGGCACCTTTGCTGTGGCAGCAAAAGCTGGACGTTTGTCTTTTTTGCGCCTAACACCACTAAAAGTGAAAAAAAGGTGCTTTTGAGGATAGAGTGCGCAGGAAAGCAGAGAGGGCCAAATTGTCTGGGGCATTTGAAGGGGTTCCAGGAGGCAGTGAGGACCAGCATCACTTTTCCCCGCTGGAACCTTTGCTGTGGCAGCAAAAGCTGGACGTTTCATTTTTTGCTCCAAACGCCGCCGAGAGTGAAAAAAGTTGCTTTTGAGGATAGAGTGCGCAGGAAAGCAGAGAGGGCCAAATTGTCTGGGGCATTTGAAGGGGTTCCAGGATGCAGTGAGGATCAGCATCACTTTTCCTGGCTGGCAACTCTGCTGTGGCAGCAAATCCTAGACGTTTGTCTTTTTTGCTCTAAACGCCGCCGAGAGTGGAAAAAGGTTCTTTTGAGGATAGAGTGCACAGGAAAGCAGAGAGGGCCAAATTGTCTGGGGCATTTGAAGGGATTCCAGGAGGCAGTGAGGACCAGCATCACTTTTCCCCGCTGGGACCTTTGCTCTGGCAGCAAAAGCTGGACGTTTGTCATTTTTGCTCCAAACGCCGCCGAGAGTGAAAAAAGGTGCTTTTGAGGATAGAGTGCGCAGGAAAGAAGAGAGGGCCAAATTGTCTGGGGCATTCGATGGGGTTCCAGGAGGCAGTGAGGACCAGCATCACTTTTCCCCGCTGGCACCTTTGCTGTGGCAGCAAAAGCTGGACGTTTGTCTTTTTTTCGCCAAACGCCGCCGAGAGTGAAAAAAGATGCTTTTGAGGATAGAGTGCGCAGGAAAGCAGAGAGGGCCAAATTGTGCGAGGCATTTGAAGGGGTTCAAGAAGGCAGTGAGGAATAGCATCACTTTTCCCCGCTGGCACCTTTGCTGTGGCAGCAAAAGCTGGACGTTTGTCTTTTTTGCTCCGGAGGCCGCCGAGAGTGAAAAAAGTTGCTTTTGAGGATAGAGTGCGCAGGAAAGCAGAGAGGGCCAAATTGTCTGGGGCATTTGAAAGGGTTGCAGGAGGCAGTGAGGATCAGCATCACTTTTCCCGGCTGGCAACTTTGCTGTGGCAGCAAATCCTAGACGTTTGTCTTTTTTGCTCCAAACACCGCCGAGAGTGAAAAAAGGTACTTTTGAGGATAGAGTGCACAGGAAAGCAGAGAGGGCCAAATTGTCTGGGCATTTGAAGGGGTTCCAGGAGGCAGTGAGGACGAGCATCACTTTTCCCCGCTGGCACCTTTGCTCTGGCAGCAAAAGCAGGACGTTTGTCTTTTTTGCTCCGGAGTCCGCCGAGAGTGAAAAAAGTTGCTTTTGAGGATAGAGTGCGCAGGAAAGCAGAGAGGTTCAAATTGTCTGGGGCATTTGAAAGGGTTCCAGGAGGCAGTGAGGACGAGCATCACTTTTCCCCGCTGGCACCTTTGCTGTGGCAGCAAAAGCTGGACGTTTGTCTTTTTTGCGCCTAACACCGCTAAAAGAGAAAAAAGGTGCTTTTGAGGATAGAGTGCGCAGGAAAGCAGAGAGGGCCAAATTGTCTGGGGCATTTGAAGGGGTTCCAGGATGCAGTGAGGATCAGCATCACTTTTCCTGGCTGGCAACTTTGCTGTGGCAGCAAATCCTAGACGTTTGTCTTTTTTGATCTAAACGCCGCCGAGAGTGAAAAAAGGTACTTTTGAGGATGGAGTGCACAGGAAAGCAGAGAGGGCCAAATTGTCTGGGGCATTTGAAAGGGTTCCAGGAGGCAGTGAGGACGAGCATCACTTTTCCCCGCTGGCACTTTTGCTGTGGCAGCAAAAGCTGGACGTTTGTCATATTTGCTCCAAACGCCGCCGAGAGTGAAAAAAGGTGCTTTTGACGATAGAGTGCGCAGGAAAGCAGAGAGGGCCAAATTGTCTGGGGCATTCGATGGGGTTCCAGGAGGCAGTGAGGACCAGCATCACTTTTCCCCGCTGGCAACTTTGCTGTGGCAGCAAAACGTAGACGTTTGTCTTTTTTGCTCCAAACAATTCAGAAAGTGAAAAAAGGTGCTTTTGAGGATAGAGCGCGCATGAAAGCAGAGAGGGCCAAATTGTGTGAGGCATTTGAAGGGGTTCCAGGAGGCAGTGAGGACCATCATCACTTTTCCCCGCTGGGACCTTTGCTGTGGCAGCAAAAGCTGGACGTTTGTCTTTTTTGCTCCAAACGCCGCCGAGAGTGAAAAAAGTTGCTTTTGAGGATAGAGTGCGCATGAAACCAGAGAGGGCCAAATTGTCTGGGGCATTTGAAGGGGTTCCAGGAGGCAGTGAGGACCAGCATCACTTTTCCCCGCTGGCACCTTTGCTGTGGCAGCAAAAGCTGGACGATTGTCTTTTTTGCGCCTAACACCGCTAAAAGTGAAAAAAAGGTGCTTTTGAGGATAGAGTGCGAAGGAAAGCAGAGAGGGCTAAATTGTCTGGGGCATTTGAAGGGGTTCCAGGAGGCAGTGAGGACCAGCATCACTTTTCCCCGTTGGCACCTTTGCTGAGGCAGCAAAAGCTGGACGTTTCTCTTTTTTGCTCCAAACGCCGCCGAGATTGAAAAAAGTTGCTTTTGAGGATAGAGTGCGCAGGAAAGCAGAGAGGGCCAAATTGTCTGGGGCATTCGATGGGGTTCCAGGAGGCAGTGAGGACCAGCATGACTTTTCCCCGCTGGCAACTTTGCTGTGGCAGCAAAACCTAGACGTTTGTCTTTTTAGCTCCAGAGGCCGCCGAGAGTGAAAAAAGGTGCTTTTGAGGATAGAGTGCGCAGGAAAGCAGATAGGGCCAAATTGTGCGAGGCATTTGAAGGGGTTCCAGGAGGCAGTGAGGACCAGCATCACGTTTCCTAGCTGGCAACATTGCTGTGGCAGCAAATCCTAGACGTTTGTCTTTTTTTCTCCAAAACCCGCCGAGAGTGAAAAAAGGTACTTTTGAGGATAGAGTGCACAGGAAAGCAGAGAGGGCCAAATTGTGCGAGGCATTTGAAGGGGTTCCAGGAGGCAGTGAGGACCAGCATCACTTTTCCCCGCTGGCACCTTTGCTGTGGCAGCAAAAGCTGGACGTTTGTCTTTTTTGCGCCTAACACCGCTAAATGTGAAAAAAAGGTGCTTTTGAGGATAGAGTGCGCAGGAAAGCAGAGAGGGCCAAATTTTCTGGGGCATTTGAAGGGGTTCCAGGATGCAGTGAGGATCAGCATCACTTTTCCTGGCTGGCAACTTTGCTGTGGCAGCAAATCCTAGACGTTTGTCTTTTTTGCTCCAAACGCCGCCGAGAGTGAAAAAAGGTACTTTTGAGGATAGAGTGCACAGGAAAGCAGAGAGGGCCAAATTGTCTGGGGCATTTGAAGGGGTTCCAGGAGGCAGTGAGGACCAGCATGACTTTTCCCCGCTGGCACCTTTGCTGTGGCAGCAAAAGCTGGACGTTTGTCTTTTTTGCTCCAAACGCCGCCGAGAGTGAAAAAAGGTGCTTTTGAGGATAGAGTGCGCAGGAAAGCAGAGAGGGCCAAATTGTCTGGGGCATTCGATGGGGTTCGAGGAGGCAGTGAGGACCAGCATCACTTTTCCTTGCTGACAACTTTGCTGTGGCAGCAAAACCTAGACGTTTGTCTTTTTTGCTCCAAACAATGCAGAAAGTGAAAAAAGGTGCTTTTGAGGATAGAGCGCGCATGAAAGCAGAGAGGCCCAAATTGTGTGAGGCATTTGAAGGGGTTCCAGGAGGCAGTGAGGACTAGCATCACTTTTCCCCGCTGGGACCTTTGCTCTGGCAGCAAAAGCTGGACGTTTGTCTTTTTTGCTCCAAACGCCGCCGAGAGTGAAAAAAGGTGCTTTTGAGGATAGAGTGCGCAGGAAAGCAGAGAGGGCCAAATTGTCTGGGGCATTTGAAGGGGTTCCAGGAGGCAGTGAGGACCAGCATCACTTTTCCCCGCTGGCACCTTTGCTGTGGAAGCAAAAGCTGGACGTTTGTCTTTTTTGCGCATAACACCGCTAAAATTGAAAAAAAGGTGCTTTTGTGGATAGAGTGCGAAGGAAAGCAGAGAGGGCCAAATTGTCTGGGGCATTTGAAGGGGTTCCAGGAGGCAGTGAGGACCAGCATCACTTTTCCCCGCTGGAACCTTTGCTGTGGCAGCAAAAGCTGGACGTTTGTCTTTTTTGCTCCAAACGCCACCGAGAGTGAAAAAGGGTGCTTTTGAGGATAGAGTGCGCAGGAAAGCAGAGAGGGCCAAATTGTCTGGGGCATTCGATGGGGTTCCAGGAGGCAGTGAGGACCAGCATCAATTTTCCCCGCTGGCAACTTTGCTGTGGCAGCAAAAGCTGGACGTTTGTCTTTTTTCCTCCAAACAATGCAGAAAGTGAAAAAAGGTGCTTTTGAGGATAGAGCGCGCATGAAAGCAGAGAGGGCCAAATTGTGTGAGGCATTTGAAGGGGTTCCAGGAGGCAGTGAGGACCAGCATCACTTTTCCCCGCTGGCACCTTTGCTGTGGCAGCAAAAGCTGGACGTTTGTCTTTTTTGCTCCAAACGCCGCCGAGAGTGAAAAAAGGTGCTTTTGAGGATAGAGTGCGCAGGAAAGCAGAGAGGGCCAAATTGTCTGGGGCATTTGAAGGGGTTCCAGGAGGCAGTGAGGACCAGCATCACTTTTCCCCGCTGGCACCTTTGCTGTGGCAGCAAAAGCTGGACGTTTGTCTTTTTTGCGCCTAACACCGCTAAAAGTGAAAAAAAGGTGCTTTTGAGGATAGAGTGCGAAGGAAAGCAGAGAGGGCCAAATTGTCTGGGGCATTTGGAGGGGTTCCAGGAGGCAGTGAGGACCAGCATCACTTTTCCCTGTTGGCACCTTTGCTGTGGCAGCAAAAGCTGGACGTTTGTCTTTTTTGCTCCAAACGCCGCCGAGATTGAAAAAAGTTGCTTTTGAGGATAGAGTGCGCAGGAAAGCAGAGAGGGCCAAATTGTGCAAGGCATTTGAAGGGGTTCCAGGAGGCAGTGAGGATCAGCATCACTTTTCCTGGCTGGCAACTTTGCTGTGGCAGCAAATCCTAGACGTTTGTCTTTTTTGCTCCAAACGCCGCCGAGAGTGAAAAAAGGTACTTTCGAGGATAGAGTGCACAGGAAAGCAGAGAGGGCCAAATTGTGTGAGGCATTTGAAGGGGTTCCAGGAGGCAGTGAGGACCAGCATCACTTTTCCCCGCTGGCACCTTTGCTGTGGCAGCAAAAGCTGGACGTTTGTCTTTTTTGCTCCGGAGGCCGCCGAGAGTGAAAAAAGTTGCTTTTGAGGATAGAGTGCGCAGGAAAGCAGAGAGGGTCAAATTGTCTGGGGCATTTGAAAGGGTTCCTGGAGGCAGTGAGGACCAGCATCACTTTTCCCCGCTGGCACCTTTGCTGTGGCAGCAAAAGCTGGACGTTTGTCTTTTTTGCGCCTAACACCGCTAAAAGTGAAAAAAAGGTGCTTTTGAGGATAGAGTGCGCAGGAAAGCAGAGAGGGCCAAATTGTCTGGGGCATTTGAAGGGGTTCCAGGAGGCAGTGAGGACCAGCATCACTTTTCCCCGCTGGAACCTTTGCTGTGGCAGCAAAAGCTGGACGTTTCATTTTTTGCTCCAAACGCCGCCGAGAGTGAAAAAAGTTGCTTTTGAGGATAGAGTGCGCAGGAAAGCAGAGAGGGCCAAATGGTCTAGGGCATTTGAAGGGGTTCCAGGATGCAGTGAGGATCAGCATCACTTTTCCTGGCTGGCAACTTTGCTGTGGCAGCAAATCCTAGACGTTTGTCTTTTTTGCTCTAAGCGCCGCCGAGAGTGAAAAAAGGTACTTTTGAGGATAGAGTGCACAGGAAAGCAGAGAGGGCCAAATTGTCTGGGGCATTTGAAGGGATTCCAGGAGGCAGTGAGGACCAGCATCACTTTTCCCCGCTGGGACCTTTGCTCTGGCAGCAAAAGCTGGACGTTTGTCATTTTTGCTCCAAACGCCGCCGAGAGTGAAAAAAGGTGCTTTTGCGGATAGAGTCCTCAGGAAAGCAGAGAGGGCCAAATTGTCTGGGGCATTCGATGGGGTTCCAGGAGGCAGTGAGGACCAGCATCACTTTTCCCTGCTGGCAACTTTGCTGTGGCAGCAAAACCTAGACGTATGTCTTTTTTGCTCCAGAGGCCGCCGAGAGTGAAAAAAGGTGCTTTTGAGGATAGAGTGCGCAGGAAAGCAGAGAGGGCCAAATTGTGCAAGGCATTTGAAGGGGTTCCAGGAGGCAGTGAGGAATAGCATCACTTTTCCCCGCTGGCACCTTTGCTGTGGCAGCAAAAGCTGGACGTTTGTCTTTTTTGCTCCAAACGCCGCCGAGAGTGAAAAAAGGTGCTTTTGAGGATAGAGTGCGCAGGAAAGCAGAGAGGGCCAAATTGTCTGGGGCATTCGATGGGGTTCCAGGAGGCAGTGAGGACCAGCATCACTTTTCCCCGCTGGCACCTTTGCTGTGGCAGCAAAAGCTGGACGTTTGTCTTTTTTTCTCCAAACGCCGCCGAGAGTGAAAAAAGTTGCTTTTGAGGATAGAGTGCGCAGGAAAGCAGAGAGGGCCAAATTGTGCGAGGCATTTGAAGGGGTTCAAGAAGGCAGTGAGGAATAGCATCACTTTTCCCCGCTTGCACCTTTGCTGTGGCAGCAAAAGCTGGACGTTTGTCTTTTTTGCTCCGGAGGCCGCCGAGAGTGAAAAAAGTTGCTTTTGAGGATAGAGTGCGCAGGAAAGCAGAGAGGGCCAAATTGTCTGGGGCATTTGAAAGGGTTGCAGGAGGCAGTGAGGATCAGCATCACTTTTCCCCGCTGGCACCTTTGCTGTGGGAGCAAAAGCTGGACGTTTGTCTTTTTTGCTCCGGAGTCCGCCGAGAGTGAAAAAAGTTGCTTTTGAGGATAGAGTGCGCAGGAAAGCAGAGAGGTTCAAATTGTCTGGGGCATTTGAAAGGGTTCCAGGAGGCAGTGAGGACGAGCATCACTTTTCCCCGCTGGCACCTTTGCTGTGGCAGCAAAAGCTGGACGTTTGTCTTTTTTGCGCCTAACACCGCTAAAAGAGAAAAAAGTTGCTTTTGAGGATAGAGTGCGCAGGAAAGCAGAGAGGGCCAAATTGTCTGGGGCATTTGAAGGGGTTCCAGGAGGCAGTGAGGACCAGCATCACTTTTCCCCTTTGGCACCTTTGCTGTGGCAGCAAAAGCTGGACGTTTCTCTTTTTTGCTCCAAACGCCGCCGAGATTGAAAAAAATTTCTTTTGAGGATAGAGTGCGCAGGAAAGCAGAGAGGGCCAAATTGTCTGGGGCATTTGAAGGGGTTCCAGGAGGCAGTGAGGATCAGCATCACTTTTCCTGGCTGGCAACTTTGCTGTGGCAGCAAATCCTAGACGTTTGTCTTTTTTGATCTAAACGCCGCCGAGAGAGAAAAAAGGTACTTTTGAGGATGGAGTGCACAGGAAAGCAGAGAGGGCCAAATTGTCTGGGGCATTTGAAGGGATTCCAGGAGGCAGTGAGGACCAGCATCACTTTTCCCCGCTGGCACCTTTGCTGTGGCAGCAAAAACGTAGACGTTTGTCTTTTTTGCTCCAAACGCCGCCGAGAGTGAAAAAAGGTGCTTTTGAGGATAGAGTGCGCAGGAAAGCAGAGAGGGCCAAATTGTCTGGGGCATTTGAAGGGGTTCCAGAAGGCAGTGAGGAATAGCATCACTTTTCCCCGCTGGCACCTTTGCTGTGGCAGCAAAAGCTGGACGTTTGTCTTTTTTGCTCCAAACGCCGCCGAGAGTGAAAAAAGGTGGTTTTGAGGATAGAGTGCGCAGGAAAGCAGAGAGGGCCAAATTGTCTGGGGCATTTGAAGGGGTTCCAGGAGGAAGTGAGGACCAGCATCACTTTTCCCCGCTGGCACCTTTGCTGTGGCAGCAAAAGCTGGACGTTTGTCTCTTTGCTGCGGAGGCTGCGAGAGTGAAAAAAGGTGCTTTTCAGGATAGAGTGCGCAGGAAAGCAGAGAGGGCCAAATTGTCTGGAGCATTTGAAGGGGTTCCAGGAGGCAGTGAGGACCAGCATCATTTTTCCCCGCTGGCACCTTTGCTGTGGCAGCAAAAGCTGGACGTTTGTTTTTTTTGCTCCAAACACCGCTAAAAGTGAAAAAAAGGTGCTTTTGAGGATAGAGTGCGCAGGAAAGCAGAGAGGGCCAAATTGTCTGGGGCATTTGAAGGGGTCCAGGAGGCAGTGAGGAATAGCATCACTTTTCCCCGCTGGCACCTTTGCTGTGGCAGCAAAAGCTGGACGTTTCTCTTTTTTTGGTACAAACGCCGCCGAGAGTGAAAAAAAGGTGCGCTGTGGGGAAAAAATGACAAACGTGGGCAAAAAAGACAAATGCCCCAGACAATTTGGCCCTCTCTGCTTTCCTGCGCACTCTAGCCTCAAAAGCACCTTTTTTCACTCTCGGCAGCCTCCCCAGCAAAAAAGACAAACGTCCAGCTTTTGCTGCCACAGCAAAGGTGCCAGTGGGGAAAAGTGATGCTGGTCCTCACTACCTCCTGGAACCCCTTCAAATGCCCCAGACAATTTGGCCCTCTCTGCTTTCCTGCGCACTCTATCCTCAAAAGCACCTTTTTTCACTCTCGGCAGCCTCCGCAGCAAAAAAACAAACGTCCAGCTTTTGCTGCCAAAGCAAAGGTGCCAGCTGGGAAAAGTCATGCTGGTCCTCACTGCCTCCTGGAACCCCTTCAGATGCCCCACACAATTTGGCCCTCTCTGCTTTCCTGCGTACGCTATCCTCAAAAGCAACTTTTTTCACTTTCTGCGTTGTTTGGAGAAAAAAAGACAAACGTCCAGCTTTTGCTGCCACAGCATAGCTGCCAGCGGAGAAAAGTATTGCTGGTCCTCACTGCCTCCTGTAACCCCTTCAAGTGCCCTAGACAATTTGGCCCTCTCTGCTTTCCTGCGCACTCTATCCTCAAAAGCACCTTTTTTCACTCTCGGCAGCCTCCGGAGCAAAAATGACAAACGTTTTGGTTTTCCTGCCACAGCAATGGTGCCAGCGGGGATAACTCATGCTGTTCCTCACTGCCTCCTGGAACCCCTTCAAATGCCCCAGACAATTTGGCCCTCTCTGCTTTCCTGTGCAATCTATCCTCAAAAGCACCTTTCTCACTTTTAGCAGTCGTTGGAGAAAAAATGACAAACGTCGAGCTTTTGCTGCCACAGCAAAGGTGCCAGCGGGGAAAAGTGATGCTGGTCCTCACTGCCTCCTGGAACCCCTTCAAATAACCCACACAATTTGGCCCTCTCTGCTTTCCTGCGCACTCTATCCTCAAAAGCAACTTTTTTCACTTTCTGCTGTGTTTGGAGCAAAAAAGACAAACGTCCAGCTTTTGCTGCCACAGCAAAGGTGCCAGCTGGGAAAAGTGATGCTGGTCCTCACTGCCTCCTGGAACCCCTTCAACTGCCCCAGACAATTTGGCCCTCTCTGCTTTCCTGCGCACTATATCCTCAAAAGCAGCTTTTTTCACTCTCGGCGGCCTCCGGAGCAAAAAAGACAAACGTTTAGGATTTGCTGCCACAGCAAAGGTGCCAGCTGGGAAAAGTGATGCTGGTCCTCACTGCCTCCTGGAACCCCTTTAAATGCCCCAGACAATTTGGCCCTCTCTGCTTTCCTGCGCACTCTATCCTCAAAAGCACCTTTTTTCTCTTTAAGCGGTGTTTGGGGCAAAAATGACAAACGTCAAACATTTGCTGCCACAGCAAAGGTGCCAGCAGGGAAAAGTGATGCTGCTCCTCACTGCTTCCTGGAACCCCTTCAAATGCCCCAGACAATTTGGCCCTCTCTGCTTTCCTGCGCACTCTATCCTCAAAAGCACCTTTTTTCACTCTCGGCAGCCTCCGGAGAAAAATGACAAACGTTTAGATTTTGCTGCCACAGCAAAGGTGCCAGCGGGGAAAAGTGATGCTGATCGTCACTGCCTCCTGGAACCCCTTCAAATGCCCCAGACAATTTGGACGTCTCTGCTTTCCTGCGCACTCTATCCTCAAAACCACCTTTGTTCACTTTTAGCGTTGGTTGGAAAAAAAATTACAAACGTCCAGCTTTTGCTGCCACAGCAAAGGTGCCAGCGGGGAACAGTGATGCTGGTCCTCACTGCCTCCTGAAACCCCTTCAAGTGCCCTAGACCATTTGGCCCTCTCTGCTTTCCTGCGCACTCTATCCTCAAAAGCACCTTTGTTCACTTTTAGCGGTGTTTGGAGCAAAAAAGACAAACGTCCAGCTTTTGCTGCCACAGCAAAGGTGCCAGCGGGGAAAAGTGATGCTGCTCCTCACTGCCTCCTGGAACCCCTTCAAATGCCCCAGACAATTTGGCCCTCTCTGCTTTCCTGCGCACTCTATCCTCAAAAGCACCTTTTTTCACTCTCGGTAGCGTTTGGAGCAATACAGACAAACGTCCAGCTTTTGCTGCCACAGCAAAGGTGCCAGCGGGGAAAAGTGATGCTGCTCCTCAATGCCTCCTGGAACCCCATCGAATGCCCCAGACAATTTGGCCCTCTCTGTTTTCCTGCGCACTCTATCCTCAAAAGCACCTTTGTTCACTTTTAGCTGTCTTTGGAGATAAAGTGACAAACATCCAGCTTTTGCTGTCACAGCTAAGGTGCCAGCGGGGAAAAGTGATGCTGGTCCTCAGTGCCTCCTGGAACCCCTTCAAATGCCCTACACAATTTCGCCTTATCTGCTTTCCTGCGCACTCTATCCTCAAAAGCACCTTTTTTCACTCTCGGCAGCCTCCGCAGCAAATAAGACAAACGTCCATCTTTTGCTGCCACAGCAAAGGTGCCAGCGGGGAAAAGTCATGCTGGTCCTCACTGCATCCTGGAACCCCTTCAAATGCCCCAGACAATTTGGCCCTCTCTGCTTTCCTGCGCACTCTATCCTCAAAAGCACCTTTTTTCAATCTCGGCGGCCTCAGGAGTAAAAAAGACAAACGTCCAGCTTTTGCTGCCACAGCAAAGGTGCCAGCGGGGAAAAGTGATGCTGGTCCTCACTGCCTCCTGGAACCCCTTCAAATGCCCCACAAAATTCGGCCCTCTCTGCTTTCCTGCGCACTCTATCCTCAAAAGCACCTTTGTTCACTTTTAGCGTTCTTTGAAGAAAAAGTGACAAACGTCCAGCTTTTACTGCCACAGCAAAGGTGCCAGCGGGGAAAATTGATGCTGCTCCTCACTGCCTACTGGAACCCCTTCAAATGCCCCAGACAATTTGGCCCTCTCTGCTTTCCTGCGCACTCTATCCTCAAAAGCACCTTTTTTCTCTTTTAGCGGTGTTTGGGGCAAAAATGACAAACGTCCAGCTTTTGCTGCCACAGCAAAATTGTCAGCGGGGAAAAGTGATGCTGGTCCTCACTGCTTCCTGGAACCCCTTCAAATGCCCCAGACAATTTGGCCCTCTCTGCATTCCTGCGCACTCTAGCCTCAAAATCAGCTTTTTTCACTCTCGGCAGCCTCCGGAGCAAAAATGACAAACGTTTAGGATTTGCTGCCACAGCAAAGGTGCCAGCGGGGAAAAGTGATGCTGGTCCTCACTGCCTCCTGGAACCCCTTCAAATGCCCCACACAATTTGGCCCTCTCTGCTTTCCTGCGCACTTTATCCTCAAAAGCACCTTTGTTCACTTTTAGCGGTCTTTGGAGAAAAAATGAAAAATGTCCAACTTTTCCTGCCACAGCAAAGGTGCCAGCAGGGTAAAGTGATGCTGGTCCTCACTGCCTCCTGAAACCCCTTCAAGTGCTCTAGACAATTTGGCCCTCTCTGCTTTCCTGTGCACTCTATCCTCAAAAGCAACTTTTTTCACTTTCTGCGTTGTTTGGAGCAAAAAAGACAAACGTCCAGCTAGTGCTGCCACAGCAAAGGTGCCAGCCAGGAAAACTGATGCTGCTCCTCACTGCCTCCTGGAACCCCTTCAAATGCCCCAGACAATTTGGCCCTCTCTGCTTTCCTGCGCACTCTATCCTCAAAAGCACGTTTTTTCACTCTCGGCTGCCTCCGGAGCAAAAAACACAAACATTCAGCATTTCCTGTCACAGCAAAGGTGCCAGCGGGGAAAAGTGATGCTGGTCCTCACTGCCTCCTGGAACCCCTTCAAATAACCCACACAATTTGGCCCTCTCTGCTTTCCTGCGCACTCTATCCTCAAAAGCACCTTTGTTCTTTTTTAGCGGTGTTTGGAGAAAAAATGACAAACGTCCAGCTTTTGCTGCCACAGCAAAGGTGCCAGCGGGGAACAGTGATGCTGGTCCTCACTGCCTCCTGAAACCCCTTCAAATGCCCTAGACAATTTGGCCCTCTCTGCTTTCCTGCGCACTCTATCCTCAAAAGTACCTTTGTTTACTTTTAGAGGTGTTTGGAGCAAAAAAGACAAACGTCCAGCTTTTGCTACCACAGCAAAGGTGCCAGCGGGGAAAAGTGATGCTGGTCCTCACTGCATCCTGCAACCCCTTCAAATGCCCCACACAATTTGGCCCTCTCTCCTTTCCTGCGCACTCTATCCTCAAAAGCACCTTTTTTCACTCTCGGTAGCGTTTGGAGCAATACAGACAAACGTCCAGCTTTTGCTGTCACAGCAAAGGTGCCAGCGGGGAAAAGTGATGCTGGTCCTCACTGCCTCCTGGAACCCCTTCAAATGCCCCAGACAATTTCGCCTTGTCTGCTTTCCTGCGCACTCTATCCTCAAAAGCACCTTTTTTCACTCTCGGCGGCCTCCGGAGCAAAAAAGACAAACGTCTAGCTTTTGCTGCCACAGCAAAGGTGCCAGCGGGGAAAAGTGATGCTGGTCCTCACTGCCTCCTGGAACCTCTTCAAATGCCCCCCACAATTCGGCCCTCTCTGCTTTCCTGCGCACTCTATCCTCAAAAGCAGCTTTTTTCACTTTTAGCGTTCTTTGGAGAAAAAGTGACAAACGTCCAGCTTTTACTGCCACAGCAAAGGTGCCAGCGGGGAAAAGTGATGCTTGTCCTCACTGCCTACTGGAACCCCTTCAAATGCCCCTGACAATTTGGCCCTCTCTGCTTTCCTGCGCACTCTAGCCTCAAAAGCACCTTTTTTCTCTTTTAGCGGTGTTTGGGGCAAAAATGACAAACGTCCAGCTTTTGCTGCCACAGTAAAAGTGTCAGCGGGGAAAAGTGATGCTGGTCCTCACTGCTTCCTGGAACCCCTTCAAATGCCCTACACAATTTGGCCCTCTCTGCATTCCTGCGCACTCTATCCTCAAAATCACCTTTTTTAACTCTCGGCAGCCTCCGGAGCAAAAATGACAAACGTTTAGGATTTGCTGCCACAGCAAAGGTGCCAGCTGGGAAAAGTGATGCTGGTCCTCACTGCCTCCTGGAACCCCTTCAAATGCCCCACACAATTTGGCCCTCTCTGCTTTCCTGCGCACTCTATCCTCAAAAGCACCTTTTTTCACTTTTAGCGGTCTTTGGAGAAAAAATGACAAATGTCCAACTTTTCCTGCCACAGCAAAGGTGCCAGCGGGGAAAAGTGATGCTGGTCCTCACTGCCTCCTGAAACCCCTTCAAGTGCTCTAGACAATTTGGCCCTCTCTGCTTTCCTGCGCACTCTATCCTCAAAAGCACCTTTTTTCACTTTCGTCAGACTCCGCAGCAAAAGAGACAAACATCCAGCATTTCCTGTCACAGCAAAGGTGCCAGCGGGGAAAAGTGATGCTGGTCCTCACTGCCTCCTGGAACCCCTTCAAATAACCCACACAATTTGGCCCTCTCTGCTTTCCTCCGCATTCTATCCTCAAAAGCACCTTTGTTCACTTTTAGCGGTGTTTGGAGAAAAAATGACAAACGTCCAGCTTTTGCTGCCACAGCAATGGTGCCAGCGGGGAACAGTGATGCTGGTCCTCACTGCCTCCTGAAACCCCTTCAAGTGCCCTAGACAATTGGGCCCTCTCTGCTTTCCTGCGCACTCTATCCTCAAAAGCATATTTGTTCACTTTTAGCGGTGTTTGGAGCAAAAAAGACAAACGTCCAGCTTTTGCTGCCACAGCAAAGGTGCCAGCGGGGAAAAGTGATGCTGGTCCTCACTGCCTCCTGGAACCCCTTCAAATGCCCCAGACAATTTGGCCCTCTCTTCTTTCCTGCGCACTCTATCCTCAAAAGCACCTTTTTTCACTCTCGGCAGCCTCCGCAGCAAAAAAGACAAACGTCCAGCTTTTGCTAACACAGCAAAGGTGCCAGCGGGGAAAAGTGATGCTGGTCCTCACTGCCTCCTGGAACCCCTTCAAATGCCCCACACAATTTGGCCCTCTCTCCTTTCCTGCGCACTCTATCCTCAAAAGCACCTTTTTTCAGTCTCGGTAGCGTTTGGAGCAATACAGACAAACGTCCAGCTTTTGCTTCCACAGCAAAGGTGCCAGCGGGGAAAAGTGATGCTGCTCCTCAATGCCTCCTGGAACCCCATCGAATGCCCCAGACAATTTGGCCCTCTCTGCTTTCCTGCGCACTCTAACCTCAAAAGCACCTTTGTTCACTTTTAGCTGTCTTTGGAGATAAAGTGACAAACGTCCAGCTTTTGCTGTCACAGCAAAGGTGCCAGTGGGGAAAAGTGATGCTGGTCCTCACTGCCTCCTGGAACCCCTTCAAATGCCCTACACAATTTCGCCTTATCTGCTTTCCTGCGCACTCTATCCTCAAAAGCACCTTTTTTCACTCTCGGCAGCCTCCGCAGCAAAAAAGACAAACGTCCAGCTTTTGCTGCCACAGCAAAGGTGCCAGCGGGGAAAAGTCATGCTGGTCCTCACTGCCTCCTGGAACCCCTTCAAATGCCCCACACAATTTGGCCCTCTCTGCTTTCCTGCGCACTCTATCCTCAAAAGCACCTTTGTTCACTCTCGGCAGCCTCCGCAGCAAAAAAGACAAACGTCCAGCTTTTGCTGCCACAGCAAAGGTGCCAGCGGGGAAAAGTCATGCTGGTCCTCACTGCCTCCTGGAACCCGTTCAAATGCCCCAGACAATTTGGCCCTCTCTGCTTTCCTGCGCACTCTATCCTCAAAATCACTTTTTTTCACTCTCGGCAGCCTCCGGAGCAAAAATGACAAACGTTTAGGATTTGCTGCCACAGCAAAGGTGCCAGCGGGGAAAAGTGATGCTGGTCCTCACTGCCTCCTGGAACCCCTTCAAATGCCCCAGACAATTTGGCCCTCTCTGCTTTCCTGCGCACTCTATCCTCAAAAGCACCTTTGTTCACTTTTAGAGGTCTTTGGAGAAAAAATGACAAATGTCCAACTTTTCCTGCCACAGCAAAGGTTCCAGCGGGGAAAAGTGATGCTGGTCCTCACTGCCTCCTGAAACCCCTTCAAGTGCTCTAGACAATTTGGCCCTCTCTGCTTTCCTGTGCACTCTATCCTCAAAAGCACCTTTCTCACTTTTAGCGGTCTTTGGAGAAAAAATGACAAACGTCGAGCTTTTGCTGCCACAGCAAAGGTGCCAGCGGGGAAAAGTGATGATGATCCTCACTGCCTCCTGAAACCCCTTCAAATGCCCCAGACAATTTGGCCCTCTCTGCTTTCCTGCGCACTCTATCCTCAAAAGCAACTTTTTTCACTTTCTGCATTGTTTGGAGCAAAAAAGACAAACGTCCAGCTTTTGCTGCCACAGCAAAGGTGCCAGCGGGGAAAAGTCATGCTGGTCCTCACTGCCTCCTGGAACCCCTTCAACTGCCCCAGACAATTTGGCCCTCTCTGCTTTCCTCCGCACTCTATCCTCAAAAGCAGCTTTTTTCACTCTCGGCGGCCTCCGGAGCAAAAAAGACAAACGTCCAGCTTTTGCTGCCACAGCAAAGGTGCCAGCGGGGAAAAGTGATGCTGGTCCTCACTGCCTCCTGGAACCCCTTCAAATGCCCCAGACAATTTGGCCCTCTCTGCTTTCCTGCGCAGTCTATCCTCAAAAGCACGTTTTTTCACTCTCGGCAGCCTCCGCAGCAAAAAAGATAAACATCCAGCTTTTGCTGCCACAGCAAAGGTGCCAGCGGGGAAAAGTGATGCTGGTCCTCACTGCCTCCTGGAACCCCTTCAAATGCCCCAGACAATTTGGCCCTCTCTGCTTTCCTGCGCACTCTATCCTCAAAAGCAACTTTTTTCACTTTCTGCATTGTTTGGAGCAAAAAAGACAAACGTCCAGCTTTTGCTGCCACAGCAAAGGTGCCAGCGGGGAAAAGAGATGCTGGTCTTCACTGCCTCCTGGAACCCCTTCAACTGCCCCAGACAATTTGGCCCTCTCTGCTTTCCTCCGCACTCTATCCTCAAAAGCAGCTTTTTTCACTCTCGGCGGCCTCCGGAGCAAAAAAGACAAACGTCTATCTTTTGCTGCCACAGCAAAGGTGCCAGCGGGGAAAAGTGATGCTGGTCCTCACTGCCTCCTGGAACCCCTTCAAATGCCTCAGATAATTTGGCCCTCTCTGCTTTCCTGCGCACTCTATCCTCAAAAGCACGTTTTTTCACTCTCGGCAGCCTCCGCAGCAAAAAAGACAAACATCCAGCTTTTGCTACCACACCAAAGGTGCCAGCGGGGAAAAGTGATGCTGGTCCTCACTGCCTCCTGGAACCCCTTCAAATGCCCCAGACAATTTGGCCCTCTCTGCTTTCCTGCGCACTCTATCCTCAAAAGGAGCTTTTTTCACTCTCGGTAGCGTTTGGAGCAATATAGACAAACGTCCAGCTTTTGCTGCCACAGCAAAGGTGCCAGCGGGGAAAAGTGATGCTGCTCCTCAATGCCTCCTGGAACCCCATCGAATGCCCCAGACAATTTGGCCGTCTCTGCTTTCCTGCGCACTCTATCCTCAAAAGCACCTTTGTTCACTTTTAGCTGTCTTTGGAGATAAAGTGACAAACGTCCAGCTTTTGCTGCCACAGCAAAGGTGCCAGCGGGGAAAAGTGATGCTGGTCCTCACTGCCTCCTGGAACCCCTTCAAATGCCCTACACAATTTCGCCTTATCTGCTTTCCTGCGCACTCTATCCTCAAAAGCACCTTTTTTCACTCTCGGCAGCCTCCCCAGCAAAAAAGACAAACGTCCAGCTTTTGCTGCCAGAGCAAAGGTGCCAGCGGGGAAAAGTAATGCTGGTCCTCACTGCCTCCTGGAACCCCTTCAAATGCCCCAGACAATTTGGCGCTCTCTGCTTTCCTGCGCACTCTATCCTCAAAAGCACCTTTTTTCACTCTCGGCAGCCTCCGCAGCAAAAAAGACAAACGTCCAGCTTTTGCTGCCACAGCAAAGGTGCCAGCGGGGAAAAGTGATGCTTGTCCTCACTGCCTACTGGAACCCTTTCAAATGCCCCAGACAATTTGGCCCTCTCTGCTTTCCTGCGCACTCTATCCTCAAAAGCACCTTTTTTCTCTTTTAGCGGTGTTTGGGGCAAAAATGACAAACGTCCAGCTTTTGCTGCCACAGCAAAGGTGGCAGCGGGGAAAAGTCATGCTGGTCCTCACTGCCTCCTGGAACCCCATCAAATGCCCCAGACAATTTGGCCCTCTCTGCTTTCCTGCGCACTCTATCCTCAAAAGCACCTTTTTTCACTCTCGGCAGCCTCCGCAGCAAAAAAGACAAACGTCCAGCTTTTGCTGCCACAGCAAAAGTGTCAGCGGGGAAAAGTGATGCTGGTCCTCACTGCTTCCTGGAACCCCTTCAAATGCCCCAGACAATTTGGCCCTCTCTGCATTCCTGCGCACTCTATCCTCAAAATCACTTTTTTTCACTCTCGGCAGCCTCCGGAGCAAAAATGACAAACGTTTAGGATTTGCTGCCACAGCAAAGGTGCCAGCGGGGAAAAGTGATGCTGGTCCTCACTGCCTCCTGGAACCCCTTCAAATAACCCACACAATTTGGCCCTCTCTGCTTTCCTGCGCACTCTATCCTCAAAAGCACCTTTGTTCACTTTTAGCGGTCTTTGGAGAAAAAATGACAAATGTCCAACTTTTCCTGCCACAGCAAAGGTGCCAGCGGGGAAAAGTGATGCTGGTCCTCACTGCCTCCTGAAACCGCTTCAAGTGCTCTAGACAATTTGGCCCTCTCTGCTTTCCTGCGCACTCTATCCTCAAAAGCACCTTTGTTCACTTTTAGCGGTCTTTGGAGAAAAAATGACAAACATCCAGCTTTTGCTGCCACAGCAAAGGTGCCAGCGGGGAAAAGTGATGCTGGTCCTCACTGCCTCCTGGAACCCCTTCAAATGCCTCAGATAATTTGGCCCTCTCTGCTTTCCTGCGCACTCTATCCTCAAAAGCACCTTTTTTCTCTTTTAGCGGTGTTTGGAGCAAAAATGACAAACGTCAAACTTTTGCTGCCACAGCAAAGGTGCCAGCAGGGAAAAGTGATGCTGCTCCTCACTGCCTCCTGGAACCCCTTCAAATGCCCCAGACAATTTGGACGTCTCTGCTTTCCTGCACACTCTATCCTCAAAAGCACCTTTTTTTCACTTTTAGCGGTGTTTGGAGAAAAAAAGACAAACGTCCAGCTTTTGCTGCCACAGCAAAGGTGCCAGCGGGGAAAAGTGATGCTGGTCCTCACTGCCTCCTGAAACCACTTCAAGTGCCCTAGACAATTTGGCCCTCTCTGCTTTCCTGAGGACTCTATCCTCAAAAGCACCTTTGTTCAATTTTAGCAGTGTTTGGAGCAAAAAAGACAAACGTCCAGCTTTTGCTGCCACAGCAAAGGTGCCAGCGGGGAAAAGTCATGCTGGTCCTCACTGCCTCCTGGAACCCCTTCAAATGCCCAGACAATTTGGCCCTCTCTGCTTTCCTGCGCACTCTATCCTCAAAAGCACGTTTTTTCACTCTCGGCAGCCTCCGCAGCAAAAAAGACAAACATCCATCTTTTGCTACCACACCAAAGGTGCCAGCGGGGAAAAGTGATGCTGGTCCTCACTGCCTCCTGGAACCCCTTCAAATGCCCCAGACAATTTGGCCCTCTCTGCTTTCCTGCGCACTCTATCCTCAAAAGGAGCTTTTTTCACTCTCGGTAGCGTTTGGAGCAATATAGACAAACGTCCAGCTTTTACTGCCACAGCAAAGGTGCCAGCGGGGAAAAGTGATGCTGGTCCTCACTGCCTCCTGGAACCCCTTCAAATGCCCTACACAATTTCGCCTTATCTGCTTTCCTGCGCACTCTATCCTCAAAAGCACCTTTTTTCACTCTCGGAAGCCTCCCCAGCAAAAAAGACAAACGTCCAGCTTTTGCTGCCAGAGCAAAGGTGCCAGCGGGGAAAAGTCATGCTGGTCCTCACTGCCTCCTGGAACCCCTTCAAATGCCCCAGACAATTTGGCGCTCTCTGCTTTCCTGCGCACTCTATCCTCAAAAGCACCTTTTTTCACTCTCGGCAGCCTCCCCAGCAAAAAAGACAAACGTCCAGCTTTTGCTGCCACAGCAAAGGTGCCAGCGGGGAAAAGTGATGCTTGTCCTCACTGCCTACTGGAACCCTTTCAAATGCCCCAGACAATTTGGCCCTCTCTGCTTTCCTGCGCACTCTATCCTCAAAAGCACCTTTTTTCTCTTTTAGCGGTGTTTGGGGCAAAAATGACAAACGTCCAGCTTTTGCTGCCAGAGCAAAGGTGCCAGCGGAGAAAAGTCATGCTGGTCCTCACTGCCTCCTGGAACCCCTTCAAATGCCCCAGACAATTTGGCCCTCTCTGCTTTCCTGCGCACTCTATCCTCAAAAGCACCTTTTTTCACTCTCGGCAGCCTCCCCAGCAAAAAAGACAAACGTCCAGCTTTTGCTGCCACAGCAAAAGTGTCAGCGGGGAAAAGTGATGCTGGTCCTCACTGCTTCCTGGAACCCCTTCAAATGCCCCAGACAATTTGGCCCTCTCTGCATTCCTGCGCACTCTATCCTCAAAATCACTTTTTTTCACTCTCGGCAGCCTCCGGAGCAAAAATGACAAACGTTTAGGATTTGCTGCCACAGCAAAGGTGCCAGCGGGGAAAAGTGATGCTGGTCCTCACTGCCTCCTGGAACCCCTTCAAATAGCCCACACAATTTGGCCCTCTCTGCTTTCCTGCGCACTCTATCCTCAAAAGCACCTTTGTTCACTTTTAGCGGTCTTTGGAGAAAAAATGACAAATGTCCAACTTTTCCTGCCACAGCAAAGGTGCCAGCGGGGAAAAGTGATGCTGGTCCTCACTGCCTCCTGAAACCGCTTCAAGTGCTCTAGACAATTTGGCCCTCTCTGCTTTCCTGCGCACTCTATCCTCAAAAGCACCTTTGTTCACTTTTAGCGGTCTTTGGAGAAAAAATGACAAACATCCAGCTTTTGCTGCCACAGCAAAGGTGCCAGCGGGGAAAAGTGATGCTGGTCCTCACTGCCTTCTGGAACCCCTTCAAATGCCTCAGATAATTTGGCCCTCTCTGCTTTCCTGCGCACTCTATCCTCAAAAGCACCTTTTTTCTCTTTTAGCGGTGTTTGGGGCAAAAATGTCAAACGTCAAACTTTTGCTGCCACAGCAAAGGTGCCAGCGGGGAAAAGTGATGCTGGTCCTCACTGCCTCCTGGAACCCCTTCAAATGCCCCAGACAATTTGGCCCTCTCTGCTTTCCTGCGCACTGTATCCTCAAAAGCAACTTTTTTCACTTTCTGCATTGTTTGGAGCAAAAAAGACAAACGTCCAGCTTTTGCTGCCACAGCAAAGGTGCCAGCGGGGAAAAGTGATGCTGGTCCTCACTGCCTCCTGGAACCCCTTCAACTGCCCCAGACAATTTGGCCCTCTCTGCTTTCCTCCGCACTCTATCCTCAAAAGCAGCTTTTTTCACTCTCGGCGGCCTCCGGAGCAAAAAAGACAAACGTCTAGCTTTTGCTGCCACAGCAAAGGTGCCAGCGGGGAAAAGTGATGCTGGTCCTCACTGCCTCCTGGAACCCCTTCAAATGCCTCAGATAATTTGGCCCTCTCTGCTTTCCTGCGCACTCTATCCTCAAAAGCACCTTTTTTCTCTTTTAGCGGTGTTTGGGGCAAAAATGACAAACGTCAAACTTTTGCTGCCACAGCAAAGGTGCCAGCAGGGAAA
The DNA here is from genome assembly GCF_965231255.1 of Vanellus vanellus. Lineage (NCBI taxonomy): Eukaryota > Metazoa > Chordata > Aves > Charadriiformes > Charadriidae > Vanellus > Vanellus vanellus. The sequence continues at coordinate 93,214 of NW_028128264.1, forward strand.
AGTGATGCTGCTCCTCACTGCCTCCTGGAACCCCTTCAAATGCCCCAGACAATTTGGACGTCTCTGCTTTCCTGTACACTCTATCCTCAAAAGCACCTTTTTTTCACTTTCGTCAGCCTCCGCAGCAAAAAAGACAAACATCCAGAATTTCCTGTCACAGCAAAGGTGCCAGCGGGGAAAAGTGATGCTGGTCCTCACTGCCTCTTGGAACCACTTCAAATAACCCACACAATTTGGCCCTCTCTGCTTTCCTGCGCACTCTATCCTCAAAAGCACCTTTGTTCACTTTTAGCGGTGTTTGGAGAAAAAATGACAAACGTCCAGCTTTTGCTGCCACAGCAAAGGTGCCAGCGGGGAAAAGTGATGCTGGTCCTCACTGCCTCCTGAAACCACTTCAAGTGCCCTAGACAATTTGGCCCTCTCTGCTTTCCTGAGGACTCTATCCTCAAAAGCACCTTTGTTCAATTTTAGCAGTGTTTGGAGCAAAAAAGACAAACGTCCAGCTTTTGCTGCCACAGCAAAGGTGCCAGCGGGGAAAAGTCATGCTGGTCCTCACTGCCTCCTGGAACCCCTTCAAATAGCCCACACAATTTGGCCCTCTCTGCTTTCCTGCGCACTCTATCCTCAAAAGCACCTTTGTTCACTTTTAGCGGTCTTTGGAGAAAAAATGACAAATGTCCAACTTTTCCTGCCACAGCAAAGGTGCCAGCGGGGAAAAGTGATGCTGGTCCTCACTGCCTCCTGAAACCGCTTCAAGTGCTCTAGACAATTTGGCCCTCTCTGCTTTCCTGCGCACTCTATCCTCAAAAGCACCTTTGTTCACTTTTAGCGGTCTTTGGAGAAAAAATGACAAACATCCAGCTTTTGCTGCCACAGCAAAGGTGCCAGCGGGGAAAAGTGATGCTGGTCCTCACTGCCTTCTGGAACCCCTTCAAATGCCTCAGATAATTTGGCCCTCTCTGCTTTCCTGCGCACTCTATCCTCAAAAGCACCTTTTTTCTCTTTTAGCGGTGTTTGGGGCAAAAATGTCAAACGTCAAACTTTTGCTGCCACAGCAAAGGTGCCAGCGGGGAAAAGTGATGCTGGTCCTCACTGCCTCCTGGAACCCCTTCAAATGCCCCAGACAATTTGGCCCTCTCTGCTTTCCTGCGCACTCTATCCTCAAAAGCAACTTTTTTCACTTTCTGCGTTGTTTGGAGCAAAAAAGACAAACGTCCAGCTTTTGCTGCCACAGCAAAGGTGCCAGCGGGGAAAAGTGATGCTGGTCCTCACTGCCTCCTGGAACCCCTTCAACTGCCCCAGACAATTTGGCCCTCTCTGCTTTCCTCCGCACTCTATCCTCAAAAGCACCTTTTTTCACTCTCGGCGGCCTCCGGAGCAAAAAAGACAAACGTCTAGCTTTTGCTGCCACAGCAAAGGTGCCAGCGGGGAAAAGTGATGCTGGTCCTCACTGCCTCCTGGAACCCCTTCAAATGCCTCAGATAATTTGGCCCTCTCTGCTTTCCTGCGCACTCTATCCTCAAAAGCACCTTTTTTCTCTTTTAGCGGTGTTTGGGGCAAAAATGACAAACGTCAAACTTTTGCTGCCACAGCAAAGGTGCCAGCAGGGAAAAGTGATGCTGCTCCTCACTGCCTCCTGGAACCCCTTCAAATGCCCCAGACAATTTGGACGTCTCTGCTTTCCTGTACACTCTATCCTCAAAAGCACCTTTTTTTCACTTTCGTCAGCCTCCGCAGCAAAAAAGACAAACATCCAGAATTTCCTGTCACAGCAAAGGTGCCAGCGGGGAAAAGTGATGCTGGTCCTCACTGCCTCTTGGAACCACTTCAAATAACCCACACAATTTGGCCCTCTCTGCTTTCCTGCGCACTCTATCCTCAAAAGCACCTTTGTTCACTTTTAGCGGTGTTTGGAGAAAAAATGACAAACGTCCAGCTTTTGCTGCCACAGCAAAGGTGCCAGCGGGGAAAAGTGATGCTGGTCCTCACTGCCTCCTGAAACCACTTCAAGTGCCCTAGACAATTTGGCCCTCTCTGCTTTCCTGAGGACTCTATCCTCAAAAGCACCTTTGTTCAATTTTAGCAGTGTTTGGAGCAAAAAAGACAAACGTCCAGCTTTTGCTGCCACAGCAAAGGTGCCAGCGGGGAAAAGTCATGCTGGTCCTCACTGCCTCCTGGAACCCCTTCAAATGCCCAGACAATTTGGCCCTCTCTGCTTTCCTGCGCACTCTATCCTCAAAAGCACGTTTTTTCACTCTCGGCAGCCTCCGCAGCAAAAAAGACAAACATCCAGCTTTTGCTACCACACCAAAGGTGCCAGCGGGGAAAAGTGATGCTGGTCCTCACTGCCTCCTGGAACCCCTTCAAATGCCCCAGACAATTTGGCCCTCTCTGCTTTCCTGCGCACTCTATCCTCAAAAGGAGCTTTTTTCACTCTCGGTAGCGTTTGGAGCAATATAGACAAACGTCAAGCTTTTGCTGCCACAGCAAAGGTGCCAGCAGGGAAAAGTGATGCTGCTCCTCAATGCCTCCTGGAACCCCATCGAATGCCCCAGACAATTTGGCCGTCTCTGTTTTCCTGCGCACTCTATCCTCAAAAGCACCTTTGTTCACTTTTAGCTGTCTTTGGAGATAAAGTGACAAACGTCCAGCTTTTGCTGCCACAGCAAAGGTGCCAGCGCGGAAAAGTGATGCTGGTCCTCACTGCCTCCTGGAACCCCTTCAAATGCCCTACACAATTTCGCCTTATCTGCTTTCCTGCGCACTCTATCCTCAAAAGCACCTTTTTTCACTCTCGGCAGCCTCCCCAGCAAAAAAGACAAACGTCCAGCTTTTGCTGCCAGAGCAAAGGTGCCAGCGGGGAAAAGTCATGCTGGTCCTCACTGCCTCCTGGAACCCCTTCAAATGCCCCAGACAATTTGGCCCTCTCTGCTTTCCTGCGCACTCTATCCTCAAAAGCACCTTTTTTCACTCTCGGCAGCCTCCGCAGCAAAAAAGACAAACGTCCAGCTTTTGCTGCCACAGCAAAGGTGCCAGCGGGGAAAAGTGATGCTTGTCCTCACTGCCTACTGGAACCCTTTCAAATGCCCCAGACAATTTGGCCCTCTCTGCTTTCCTGCGCACTCTATCCTCAAAAGCACCTTTTTTCTCTTTTAGCGGTGTTTGGGGCAAAAATGACAAACGTCCAGCTTTTGCTGCCAGAGCAAAGGTGCCAGCGGGGAAAAGTCATGCTGGTCCTCACTGCCTCCTGGAACCCCTTCAAATGCCCCAGACAATTTGGCCCTCTCTGCTTTCCTGCGCACTCTATCCTCAAAAGCAACTTTTTTCACTCTCGGCAGCCTCCGCAGCAAAAAAGACAAACGTCCAGCTTTTGCTGCCACAGCAAAAGTGTCAGCGGGGAAAAGTGATGCTGGTCCTCACTGCTTCCTGGAACCCCTTCAAATGCCCCAGACAATTTGGCCCTCTCTGCATTCCTGCGCACTCTATCCTCAAAATCACTTTTTTTCACTCTCGGCAGCCTCCGGAGCAAAAATGACAAACGTTTAGGATTTGCTGCCACAGCAAAGGTGCCAGCGGGGAAAAGTGATGCTGGTCCTCACTGCCTCCTGGAACCCCTTCAAATAACCCACACAATTTGGCCCTCTCTGCTTTCCTGCGCACTCTATCCTCAAAAGCACCTTTGTTCACTTTTAGCGGTCTTTGGAGAAAAAATGACAAATGTCCAACTTTTCCTGCCACAGCAAAGGTGCCAGCGGGGAAAAGTGATGCTGGTCCTCACTGCCTCCTGAAACCGCTTCAAGTGCTCTAGACAATTTGGCCCTCTCTGCTTTCCTGCGCACTCTATCCTCAAAAGCACCTTTGTTCACTTTTAGCGGTCTTTGGAGAAAAAATGACAAACGTCGAGCTTTTGCTGCCACAGCAAAGGTGCCAGCAAGGAAAAGTGATGGTGGTCCTCACTGCCTCCTGAAACCCCTTCAAATGCCCCAGACAATTTGGCCCTCTCTGCTTTCCTGCGCACTCTATCCTCAAAAGCAACTTTTTTCACTTTCTGCATTGTTTGGAGCAAAAAAGACAAACGTCCAGCTTTTGCTGCCACAGCAAAGGTGCCAGCGGGGAAAAGTGATGCTGGTCCTCACTGCCTCCTGGAACCCCTTCAAATGCCCTACACAATTTCGCCTTATCTGCTTTCCTGCGCACTCTATCCTCAAAAGCACCTTTTTTCACTCTCGGCAGCCTCCCCAGCAAAAAAGACAAACGTCCAGCTTTTGCTGCCAGAGCAAAGGTGCCAGCGGGGAAAAGTCATGCTGGTCCTCACTGCCTCCTGGAACCCCTTCAAATGCCCCAGACAATTTGGCCCTCTCTGCTTTCCTGCGCACTCTATCCTCAAAAGCACCTTTTTTCACTCTCGGCAGCCTCCGCAGCAAAAAAGACAAACGTCCAGCTTTTGCTGCCACAGCAAAGGTGCCAGCGGGGAAAAGTGATGCTTGTCCTCACTGCCTACTGGAACCCTTTCAAATGCCCCAGACAATTTGGCCCTCTCTGCTTTCCTGCGCACTCTATCCTCAAAAGCACCTTTTTTCTCTTTTAGCGGTGTTTGGGGCAAAAATGACAAACGTCCAGCTTTTGCTGCCAGAGCAAAGGTGCCAGCGGGGAAAAGTCATGCTGGTCCTCACTGCCTCCTGGAACCCCTTCAAATGCCCCAGACAATTTGGCCCTCTCTGCTTTCCTGCGCACTCTATCCTCAAAAGCAACTTTTTTCACTCTCGGCAGCCTCCGCAGCAAAAAAGACAAACGTCCAGCTTTTGCTGCCACAGCAAAAGTGTCAGCGGGGAAAAGTGATGCTGGTCCTCACTGCTTCCTGGAACCCCTTCAAATGCCCCAGACAATTTGGCCCTCTCTGCATTCCTGCGCACTCTATCCTCAAAATCACTTTTTTTCACTCTCGGCAGCCTCCGGAGCAAAAATGACAAACGTTTAGGATTTGCTGCCACAGCAAAGGTGCCAGCGGGGAAAAGTGATGCTGGTCCTCACTGCCTCCTGGAACCCCTTCAAATAAACCACACAATTTGGCCCTCTCTGCTTTCCTGCGCACTCTATCCTCAAAAGCACCTTTGTTCACTTTTAGCGGTCTTTGGAGAAAAAATGACAAATGTCCAACTTTTCCTGCCACAGCAAAGGTGCCAGCGGGGAAAAGTGATGCTGGTCCTCACTGCCTCCTGAAACCGCTTCAAGTGCTCTAGACAATTTGGCCCTCTCTGCTTTCCTGCGCACTCTATCCTCAAAAGCACCTTTGTTCACTTTTAGCGGTCTTTGGAGAAAAAATGACAAACGTCGAGCTTTTGCTGCCACAGCAAAGGTGCCAGCAAGGAAAAGTGATGGTGGTCCTCACTGCCTCCTGAAACCCCTTCAAATGCCCCAGACAATTTGGCCCTCTCTGCTTTCCTGCGCACTCTATCCTCAAAAGCAACTTTTTTCACTTTCTGCATTGTTTGGAGCAAAAAAGACAAACGTCCAGCTTTTGCTGCCACAGCAAAGGTGCCAGCGGGGAAAAGTGATGCTGGTCCTCACTGCCTCCTGGAACCCCTTCAACTGCCCCAGACAATTTGGCCCTCTCTGCTTTCCTCCGCACTCTATCCTCAAAAGCAGCTTTTTTCACTCTCGGCGGCCTCCGGAGCAAAAAAGACAAACGTCTAGCTTTTGCTGCCACAGCAAATGTGCCAGCGGGGAAAAGTGATGCTGGTCCTCACTGCCTCCTGGAACCCCTTCAAATGCCTCAGATAATTTGGCCCTCTCTGCTTTCCTGCGCACTCTATCCTCAAAAGCACCTTTTTTCTCTTTTAGCGGTGTTTGGGGCAAAAATGTCAAACGTCAAACTTTTGCTGCCACAGCAAAGGTGCCAGCAGGGAAAAGTGATGCTGCTCCTCACTGCCTCCTGGAACCCCTTCAAATACCCCAGACAATTTGGACGTCTCTGCTTTCCTGTACACCCTATCCTCAAAAGCACCTTTTTTCACTCTCGGCAGCCTCCGCAGCAAAAAAGACAAACATCCAGCATTTCCTGTCACAGCAAAGGTGCCAGCGGGGAAAAGTGATGCTGGTCCTCACTGCCTCCTGAAACCCCCTCAAGTGCCCTAGACAATTTGGCCCTCTCTGCTTTCCTAAGGACTCTATCCTCAAAAGCACCTTTGTTCACTTCTAGCGGTGTTTGGAGCAAAAAAGACAAACGTCCAGCTTTTGCTGCCACAGCAAAGGTGCCAGCGGGGAAAAGTGATGCTGGTCCTCACTGCCTCCTGGAACCCCTTCAAATGCCCCAGACAATTTGGCCCTCTCTGCTTTCCTGCGCACTCTATCCTCAAAAGCAGCTTTTTTCACTCTCGGCGGCCTCCGGAGCAAAAAAGACAAACGTCTAGCTTTTGCTGCCACAGCAAAGGTGCCAGCGGGGAAAAGTGATGCTGGTCCTCACTGCCTCCTGGAACCCCTTCAAATGCCTCAGATAATTTGGCCCTCTCTGCTTTCCTGCGCACTCTATCCTCAAAAGCACCTTTTTTCTCTTTTAGCGGTGTTTGGGGCAAAAATGACAAACGTCAAACTTTTGCTGCCACAGCAAAGGTGCCAGCGGGGAAAAGTCATGCTGGTCCTCACTGCCTCCTGGAACCCCTTCAAATGCCCCAGACAATTTGGCCCTCTCTGCTTTCCTGCGCACTCTATCCTCAAAAGCACGTTTTTTCACTCTCGGCAGCCTCCGCAGCAAAAAAGACAAACGTCCAGCTTTTGCTGCCACAGCAAAGGTGCCAGCGGGGAAAAGTGATGCTTGTCCTCACTCCCTACTGGAACCCCTTCAAATGCCCCAGACAATTTGGCCCTCTCTGCTTTCCTGCGCACTCTATCCTCAAAAGCACCTTTTTTCTCTTTTAGCGGTGTTTGGGGCAAAAATGACAAACGTCCAGCTTTAGATGCCACAGCAAAACTGTCAGCGGGGAAAAGTGATGCTGGTCCTCACTGCCTCCTGAAACCCCTTCAAGTGCTCTAGACAATTTGGCCCTCTCTGCTTTCCTGTGCACTCTATCCTCAAAAGCAACTTTTTTCACTTTCTGCGTTGTTTGGAGCAAAAAAGACAAACGTCCAGCTAGTGCTGCCACAGCAAAGGTGCCAGCCAGGAAAAGTGATGCTGGTCCTCACTGCCTCCTGGAACCCCTTCAAATGCCCCAGACAATTTGGCCCTCTCTTCTTTCCTGCGCACTCTATCCTCAAAAGCACCCTTTTTCACTCTCGTCAGCCTCTGGAGCAAAAATGACAAACGTTTTGGTTTTCCTGCCACAGCAATGGTGCCAGCGGGGAAAACTCATGCTGGTCCTCACTGCCTCCTGGAACCCCTTCAAATGCCCCAGACAATTTGGCCCTCTCTGCTTTCCTGTGCACTCTATCCTCAAAAGCACCTTTCTCACTTTTAGCGGTCTTTGGAGAAAAAATGACAAACGTCGAGCTTTTGCTGCCACAGCAAAGGTGCCAGCGGGGAAAAGTGATGGTGGTCCTCACTGCCTCCTGAAACCCCTTCAAATGCCCCAGACAATTTGGCCCTCTCTTCTTTCCTGCGCACTCTATCCTCAAAAGCATCTTTTTTCACTTTCTGCATTGTTTGGAGCAAAAAAGACAAACGTTTAGGTTTTGCTGCCACAGCAAAGGTGCCAGCGGGGAAAAGTGATGCTGGTCCTCACTGCCTCCTGGAACCCCTTCTACTGCCCCAGACAATTTGGCCCTCTCTGCTTTCCTCTGCACTCTATCCTCAAAAGCAGCTTTTTTCACTCTCGGCGGCCTCCGGAGCAAAAAATACAAACGTCTAGCTTTTGCTGCCACAGCAAAGGTGCCAGCGGGGAAAAGTGATGCTGGTCCTCACTGCCTCCTGAAACCGCTTCAAGTGCTCTAGACAATTTGGCCCTCTCTGCTTTCCTGCGCACTCTATCCTCAAAAGCACCTTTGTTCACTTTTAGCGGTCTTTGGAGAAAAAATGACAAACGTCGAGCTTTTGCTGCCACAGCAAAGGTGCCAGCAAGGAAAAGTGATGGTGGTCCTCACTGCCTCCTGAAACCCCTTCAAATGCCCCAGACAATTTGGCCCTCTCTGCTTTCCTGCGCACTCTATCCTCAAAAGCAACTTTTTTCACTTTCTGCATTGTTTGGAGCAAAAAAGACAAACGTCAAACTTTTGCTGCCACAGCAAAGGTGCCAGCGGGGAAAAGTCATGCTGGTCCTCACTGCCTCCTGGAACCCCTTCAAATGCCCCAGACAATTTGGCCCTCTCTGCTTTCCTGCGCACTCTATCCTCAAAAGCACGTTTTTTCACTCTCGGCAGCCTCCGCAGCAAAAAAGACAAACGTCCAGCTTTTGCTGCCACAGCAAAGGTGCCAGCGGGGAAAAGTGATGCTTGTCCTCACTCCCTACTGGAACCCCTTCAAATGCCCCAGACAATTTGGCCCTCTCTGCTTTCCTGCGCACTCTATCCTCAAAAGCACCTTTTTTCTCTTTTAGCGGTGTTTGGGGCAAAAATGACAAACGTCCAGCTTTAGATGCCACAGCAAAACTGTCAGCGGGGAAAAGTGATGCTGGTCCTCACTGCCTCCTGAAACCCCTTCAAGTGCTCTAGACAATTTGGCCCTCTCTGCTTTCCTGTGCACTCTATCCTCAAAAGCAACTTTTTTCACTTTCTGCGTTGTTTGGAGCAAAAAAGACAAACGTCCAGCTAGTGCTGCCACAGCAAAGGTGCCAGCCAGGAAAAGTGATGCTGCTCCTCACTGCCTCCTGGAACCCCTTCAAATGCCCCAGACAATTTGGCCCTCTCTTCTTTCCTGCGCACTCTATCCTCAAAAGCACCCTTTTTCACTCTCGTCAGCCTCTGGAGCAAAAATGACAAACGTTTTGGTTTTCCTGCCACAGCAATGGTGCCAGCGGGGAAAACTCATGCTGGTCCTCACTGCCTCCTGGAACCCCTTCAAATGCCCCAGACAATTTGGCCCTCTCTGCTTTCCTGTGCACTCTATCCTCAAAAGCACCTTTCTCACTTTTAGCGGTCTTTGGAGAAAAAATGACAAACGTCGAGCTTTTGCTGCCACAGCAAAGGTGCCAGCGGGGAAAAGTGATGGTGGTCCTCACTGCCTCCTGAAACCCCTTCAAATGCCCCAGACAATTTGGCCCTCTCTTCTTTCCTGCGCACTCTATCCTCAAAAGCATCTTTTTTCACTTTCTGCATTGTTTGGAGCAAAAAAGACAAACGTTTAGGTTTTGCTGCCACAGCAAAGGTGCCAGCGGGGAAAAGTGATGCTGGTCCTCACTGCCTCCTGGAACCCCTTCTACTGCCCCAGACAATTTGGCCCTCTCTGCTTTCCTCTGCACTCTATCCACAAAAGCAGCTTTTTTCACTCTCGGCGGCCTCCGGAGCAAAAAATACAAACGTCTAGCTTTTGCTGCCACAGCAAAGGTGCCAGCGGGGAAAAGTGATGCTGGTCCTCACTGCCTCCTGGAACCCCTTCAAATGCCCCAGACAATTTGGCCCTCTCTGCATTCCTGCGCACTCTATCCTCAAAATCACTTTTTTTCACTCTCGGCAGCCTCCGGAGCAAAAATGACAAACGTTTAGGATTTGCTGCCACAGCAAAGGTGCCAGCGGGGAAAAGTGATGCTGGTCCTCACTGCCTCCTGGAACCCCTTCAAATAACCCACACAATTTGGCCCTCTCTGCTTTCCTGCGCACTCTATCCTCAAAAGCACCTTTGTTCACTTTTAGCGGTCTTTGGAGAAAAAATGACAAATGTCCAACTTTTCTTGCCACAGCAAAGGTGCCAGCGGGGAAAAGTGATGCTGGTCCTCACTGCCTCCTGAAACCGCTTCAAGTGCTCTAGACAATTTGGCCCTCTCTGCTTTCCTGCGCACTCTATCCTCAAAAGCACCTTTGTTCAATTTTAGCGGTCTTTGGAGAAAAAATGACAAACGTCGAGCTTTTGCTGCCACAGCAAAGGTGCCAGCAAGGAAAAGTGATGGTGGTCCTCACTGCGTCCTGAAACCGCTTCAAATGCCCCAGACAATTTGGCCCTCTCTGCTTTCCTGCGCACTCTATCCTCAAAAGCAACTTTTTTCACTTTCTGCATTGTTTGGAGCAAAAAAGACAAACGTCCAGCTTTTGCTGCCACAGCAAAGGTGCCAGCGGGGAAAAGTGATGCTGGTCCTCACTGCCTCCTGGAACCCCTTCAACTGCCCCAGACAATTTGGCCCTCTCTGCTTTCCTCCGCACTCTATCCTCAAAAGCAGCTTTTTTCACTCTCGGCGGCCTCCCCAGCAAAAAAGACAAACGTCCAGCTTTTGCTGCCACAGCAAAAGTGTCAGCGGGGAAAAGTGATGCTGGTCCTCACTGCTTCCTGGAACCCCTTCAAATGCCCCAGACAATTTGGCCCTCTCTGCATTCCTGCGCACTCTATCCTCAAAATCACTTTTTTTCACTCTCGGCAGCCTCCGGAGCAAAAATGACAAACGTTTAGGATTTGCTGCCACAGCAAAGGTGCCAGCGGGGAAAAGTGATGCTGGTCCTCACTGCCTCCTGGAACCCCTTCAAATAGCCCACACAATTTGGCCCTCTCTGCTTTCCTGCGCACTCTATCCTCAAAAGCACCTTTGTTCACTTTTAGCGGTCTTTGGAGAAAAAATGACAAATGTCCAACTTTTCCTGCCACAGCAAAGGTGCCAGCGGGGAAAAGTGATGCTGGTCCTCACTGCCTCCTGAAACCGCTTCAAGTGCTCTAGACAATTTGGCCCTCTCTGCTTTCCTGCGCACTCTATCCTCAAAAGCACCTTTGTTCACTTTTAGCGGTCTTTGGAGAAAAAATGACAAACATCCAGCTTTTGCTGCCACAGCAAAGGTGCCAGCGGGGAAAAGTGATGCTGGTCCTCACTGCCTTCTGGAACCCCTTCAAATGCCTCAGATAATTTGGCCCTCTCTGCTTTCCTGCGCACTCTATCCTCAAAAGCACCTTTTTTCTCTTTTAGCGGTGTTTGGGGCAAAAATGTCAAACGTCAAACTTTTGCTGCCACAGCAAAGGTGCCAGCGGGGAAAAGTGATGCTGGTCCTCACTGCCTCCTGGAACCCCTTCAAATGCCCCAGACAATTTGGCCCTCTCTGCTTTCCTGCGCACTCTATCCTCAAAAGCAACTTTTTTCACTTTCTGCATTGTTTGGAGCAAAAAAGACAAACGTCCAGCTTTTGCTGCCACAGCAAAGGTGCCAGCGGGGAAAAGTGATGCTGGTCCTCACTGCCTCCTGGAACCCCTTCAACTGCCCCAGACAATTTGGCCCTCTCTGCTTTCCTCCGCACTCTATCCTCAAAAGCAGCTTTTTTCACTCTCGGCGGCCTCCGGAGCAAAAAAGACAAACGTCTAGCTTTTGCTGCCACAGCAAAGGTGCCAGCGGGGAAAAGTGATGCTGGTCCTCACTGCCTCCTGGAACCCCTTCAAATGCCTCAGATAATTTGGCCCTCTCTGCTTTCCTGCGCACTCTATCCTCAAAAGCACCTTTTTTCTCTTTTAGCGGTGTTTGGGGCAAAAATGACAAACGTCAAACTTTTGCTGCCACAGCAAAGGTGCCAGCAGGGAAAAGTGATGCTGCTCCTCACTGCCTCCTGGAACCCCTTCAAATGCCCCAGACAATTTGGACGTCTCTGCTTTCCTGTACACTCTATCCTCAAAAGCACCTTTTTTTCACTTTCGTCAGCCTCCGCAGCAAAAAAGACAAACATCCAGAATTTCCTGTCACAGCAAAGGTGCCAGCGGGGAAAAGTGATGCTGGTCCTCACTGCCTCTTGGAACCACTTCAAATAACCCACACAATTTGGCCCTCTCTGCTTTCCTGCGCACTCTATCCTCAAAAGCACCTTTGTTCACTTTTAGCGGTGTTTGGAGAAAAAATGACAAACGTCCAGCTTTTGCTGCCACAGCAAAGGTGCCAGCGGGGAAAAGTGATGCTGGTCCTCACTGCCTCCTGAAACCACTTCAAGTGCCCTAGACAATTTGGCCCTCTCTGCTTTCCTGAGGACTCTATCCTCAAAAGCACCTTAGTTCAATTTTAGCAGTGTTTGGAGCAAAAAAGACAAACGTCCAGCTTTTGCTGCCACAGCAAAGGTGCCAGCGGGGAAAAGTCATGCTGGTCCTCACTGCCTCCTGGAACCCCTTCAAATAGCCCACACAATTTGGCCCTCTCTGCTTTCCTGCGCACTCTATCCTCAAAAGCACCTTTGTTCACTTTTAGCGGTCTTTGGAGAAAAAATGACAAATGTCCAACTTTTCCTGCCACAGCAAAGGTGCCAGCGGGGAAAAGTGATGCTGGTCCTCACTGCCTCCTGAAACCGCTTCAAGTGCTCTAGACAATTTGGCCCTCTCTGCTTTCCTGCGCACTCTATCCTCAAAAGCACCTTTGTTCACTTTTAGCGGTCTTTGGAGAAAAAATGACAAACATCCAGCTTTTGCTGCCACAGCAAAGGTGCCAGCGGGGAAAAGTGATGCTGGTCCTCACTGCCTTCTGGAACCCCTTCAAATGCCTCAGATAATTTGGCCCTCTCTGCTTTCCTGCGCACTCTATCCTCAAAAGCACCTTTTTTCTCTTTTAGCGGTGTTTGGGGCAAAAATGTCAAACGTCAAACTTTTGCTGCCACAGCAAAGGTGCCAGCGGGGAAAAGTGATGCTGGTCCTCACTGCCTCCTGGAACCCCTTCAAATGCCCCAGACAATTTGGCCCTCTCTGCTTTCCTGCGCACTCTATCCTCAAAAGCAACTTTTTTCACTTTCTGCATTGTTTGGAGCAAAAAAGACAAACGTCCAGCTTTTGCTGCCACAGCAAAGGTGCCAGCGGGGAAAAGTGATGCTGGTCCTCACTGCCTCCTGGAACCCCTTCAACTGCCCCAGACAATTTGGCCCTCTCTGCTTTCCTCCGCACTCTATCCTCAAAAGCAGCTTTTTTCACTCTCGGCGGCCTCCGGAGCAAAAAAGACAAACGTCTAGCTTTTGCTGCCACAGCAAAGGTGCCAGCGGGGAAAAGTGATGCTGGTCCTCACTGCCTCCTGGAACCCCTTCAAATGCCTCAGATAATTTGGCCCTCTCTGCTTTCCTGCGCACTCTATCCTCAAAAGCACCTTTTTTCTCTTTTAGCGGTGTTTGGGGCAAAAATGACAAACGACAAACTTTTGCTGCCACAGCAAAGGTGCCAGCAGGGAAAAGTGATGCTGCTCCTCACTGCCTCCTGGAACCCCTTCAAATGCCCCAGACAATTTGGACGTCTCTGCTTTCCTGTACACTCTATCCTCAAAAGCACCTTTTTTTCATTTTCGTCAGCCTCCGCAGCAAAAAAGACAAACATCCAGAATTTCCTGTCACAGCAAAGGTGCCAGCGGGGAAAAGTGATGCTGGTCCTCACTGCCTCTTGGAACCACTTCAAATAACCCACACAATTTGGCCCTCTCTGCTTTCCTGCGCACTCTATCCTCAAAAGCACCTTTGTTCACTTTTAGCGGTGTTTGGAGAAAAAATGACAAACGTCCAGCTTTTGCTGCCACAGCAAAGGTGCCAGCGGGGAAAAGTGATGCTGGTCCTCACTGCCTCCTGAAACCACTTCAAGTGCCCTAGACAATTTGGCCCTCTCTGCTTTCCTGAGGACTCTATCCTCAAAAGCACCTTTGTTCAATTTTAGCAGTGTTTGGAGCAAAAAAGACAAACGTCCAGCTTTTGCTGCCACAGCAAAGGTGCCAGCGGGGAAAAGTCATGCTGGTCCTCACTGCCTCCTGGAACCCCTTCAAATGCCCAGACAATTTGGCCCTCTCTGCTTTCCTGCGCACTCTATCCTCAAAAGCACGTTTTTTCACTCTCGGCAGCCTCCGCAGCAAAAAAGACAAACATCCAGCTTTTGCTACCACACCAAAGGTGCCAGCGGGGAAAAGTGATGCTGGTCCTCACTGCCTCCTGGAACCCCTTCAAATACCCCAGACAATTTGGCCCTCTCTGCTTTCCTGCGCACTCTATCCTCAAAAGGACCTTTTTTCACTCTCGGTAGCGTTTGGAGCAATATAGACAAACGTCCAGCTTTTGCTGCCACAGCAAAGGTGCCAGCGGGGAAAAGTGATGCTGCTCCTCAATGCCTCCTGGAACCCCATCGAATGCCCCAGACAATTTGGCCGTCTCTGCTTTCCTGCGCACTCTATCCTCAAAAGCACCTTTGTTCACTTTTAGCTGTCTTTGGAGATAAAGTGACAAACGTCCAGCTTTTGCTGCCACAGCAAAGGTGCCAGCGGGGAAAAGTGATGCTGGTCCTCACTGCCTCCTGGAACCCCTTCAAATGCCCTACACAATTTCGCCTTATCTGCTTTCCTGCGCACTCTATCCTCAAAAGCACCTTTTTTCACTCTCGGCAGCCTCCCCAGCAAAAAAGACAAACGTCCAGCTTTTGCTGCCAGAGCAAAGGTGCCAGCGGGGAAAAGTCATGCTGGTCCTCACTGCCTCCTGGAACCCCTTCAAATGCCCCAGACAATTTGGCCCTCTCTGCTTTCCTGCGCACTCTATCCTCAAAAGCACCTTTTTTCACTCTCGGCAGCCTCCGCAGCAAAAAAGACAAACGTCCAGCTTTTGCTGCCACAGCAAAGGTGCCAGCGGGGAAAAGTGATGCTTGTCCTCACTGCCTACTGGAACCCTTTCAAATGCCCCAGACAATTTGGCCCTCTCTGCTTTCCTGCGCACTCTATCCTCAAAAGCACCTTTTTTCTCTTTTAGCGGTGTTTGGGGCAAAAATGACAAACGTCCAGCTTTTGCTGCCACAGCAAAGGTGCCAGCGGGGAAAAGTCATGCTGGTCCTCACTGCCTCCTGGAACCCCTTCAAATGCCCCAGACAATTTGGCCCTCTCTGCTTTCCTGCGCACTCTATCCTCAAAAGCAACTTTTTTCACTCTCGGCAGCCTCCGCAGCAAAAAAGACAAACGTCCAGCTTTTGCTGCCACAGCAAAAGTGTCAGCGGGGAAAAGTGATGCTGGTCCTCACTGCTTCCTGGAACCCCTTCAAATGCCCCAGACAATTTGGCCCTCTCTGCATTCCTGCGCACTCTATCCTCAAAAACACTTTTTTTCACTATCGGCAGCCTCCGGAGCAAAAATGACAAACGTTTAGGATTTGCTGCCACAGCAAAGGTGCCAGCGGGGAAAAGTGATGCTGGTCCTCACTGCCTCCTGGAACCCCTTCAAATAACCCACACAATTTGGCCCTCTCTGCTTTCCTGCGCACTCTATCCTCAAAAGCACCTTTGTTCACTTTTAGCGGTCTTTGGAGAAAAAATGACAAATGTCCAACTTTTCCTGCCACAGCAAAGGTGCCAGCGGGGAAAAGTGATGCTGGTCCTCACTGCCTCCTGAAACCGCTTCAAGTGCTCTAGACAATTTGGCCCTCTCTGCTTTCCTGCGCACTCTATCCTCAAAAGCACCTTTGTTCACTTTTAGCGGTCTTTGGAGAAAAAATGACAAACGTCGAGCTTTTGCTGCCACAGCAAAGGTGCCAGCGGGGAAAAGTGATGCTGGTCCTCACTGCCTCCTGGAACCCCTTCAAATGCCTCAGATAATTTGGCCCTCTCTGCTTTCCTGCGCACTCTATCCTCAAAAGCACCTTTTTTCTCTTTTAGCGGTGTTTGGGGCAAAAATGTCAAACGTCAAACTTTTGCTGCCACAGCAAAGGTGCCAGCAGGGAAAAGTGATGCTGCTCCTCACTGCCTCCTGGAACCCCTTCAAATACCCCAGACAATTTGGACGTCTCTGCTTTCCTGTACACCCTATCCTCAAAAGCACCTTTTTTCACTCTCGGCAGCCTCCGCAGCAAAAAAGACAAACATCCAGCATTTCCTGTCACAGCAAAGGTGCCAGCGGGGAAAAGTGATGCTGGTCCTCACTGCCTCCTGAAACCCCCTCAAGTGCCCTAGACAATTTGGCCCTCTCTGCTTTCCTAAGGACTCTATCCTCAAAAGCACCTTTGTTCACTTCTAGCGGTGTTTGGAGCAAAAAAGACAAACGTCCAGCTTTTGCTGCCACAGCAAAGGTGCCAGCGGGGAAAAGTGATGCTGGTCCTCACTGCCTCCTGGAACCCCTTCAAATGCCCCAGACAATTTGGCCCTCTCTGCTTTCCTGCGCACTCTATCCTCAAAAGCAGCTTTTTTCACTCTCGGCGGCCTCCGGAGCAAAAAAGACAAACGTCTAGCTTTTGCTGCCACAGCAAAGGTGCCAGCGGGGAAAAGTGATGCTGGTCCTCACTGCCTCCTGGAACCCCTTCAAATGCCTCAGATAATTTGGCCCTCTCTGCTTTCCTGCGCACTCTATCCTCAAAAGCACCTTTTTTCTCTTTTAGCGGTGTTTGGGGCAAAAATGACAAACGTCAAACATTTGCTGCCACAGCAAAGGTGCCAGCGGGGAAAAGTCATGCTGGTCCTCACTGCCTCCTGGAACCCCTTCAAATGCCCCAGACAATTTGGCCCTCTCTGCTTTCCTGCGCACTCTATCCTCAAAAGCACCTTTTTTCACTCTCGGCAGCCTCCGCAGCAAAAAAGACAAACGTCCAGCTTTTGCTGCCACAGCAAAGGTGCCAGCGGGGAAAAGTGATGCTTGTCCTCACTCCCTACTGGAACCCCTTCAAATGCCCCAGACAATTTGGCCCTCTCTGCTTTCCTGCGCACTCTATCCTCAAAAGCACCTTTTTTCTCTTTTAGCGGTGTTTGGGGCAAAAATGACAAACGTCCAGCTTTAGATGCCACAGCAAAACTGTCAGCGGGGAAAAGTGATGCTGGTCCTCACTGCCTCCTGAAACCCCTTCAAGTGCTCTAGACAATTTGGCCCTCTCTGCTTTCCTGTGCACTCTATCCTCAAAAGCAACTTTTTTCACTTTCTGCGTTGTTTGGAGCAAAAAAGACAAACGTCCAGCTAGTGCTGCCACAGCAAAGGTGCCAGCCAGGAAAAGTGATGCTGCTCCTCACTGCCTCCTGGAACCCCTTCAAATGCCCCAGACAATTTGGCCCTCTCTTCTTTCCTGCGCACTCTATCCTCAAAAGCACCCTTTTTCACTCTCGTCAGCCTCTGGAGCAAAAATGACAAACGTTTTGGTTTTCCTGCCACAGCAATGGTGCCAGCGGGGAAAACTCATGCTGGTCCTCACTGCCTCCTGGAACCCCTTCAAATGCCCCAGACAATTTGGCCCTCTCTGCTTTCCTGTGCACTCTATCCTCAAAAGCACCTTTCTCACTTTTAGCGGTCTTTGGAGAAAAAATGACAAACGTCGAGCTTTTGCTGCCACAGCAAAGGTGCCAGCGGGGAAAAGTGATGGTGGTCCTCACTGCCTCCTGAAACCCCTTCAAATGCCCCAGACAATTTGGCCCTCTCTGCTTTCCTGCGCACTCTATCCTCAAAAGCATCTTTTTTCACTTTCTGCATTGTTTGGAGCAAAAAAGACAAACGTTTAGGTTTTGCTGCCACAGCAAAGGTGCCAGCGGGGAAAAGTGATGCTGGTCCTCACTGCCTCCTGGAACCCCTTCTACTGCCCCAGACAATTTGGCCCTCTCTGCTTTCCTCTGCACTCTATCCTCAAAAGCAGCTTTTTTCACTCTCGGCGGCCTCCGGAGCAAAAAATACAAACGTCTAGCTTTTGCTGCCACAGCAAAGGTGCCAGCGGGGAAAAGTGATGCTGGTCCTCACTGCCTCCTGGAACCCCTTCAAATGCCCCAGACAATTTGGCCCTCTCTGCATTCCTGCGCACTCTATCCTCAAAATCACTTTTTTTCACTCTCGGCAGCCTCCGGAGCAAAAATGACAAACGTTTAGGATTTGCTGCCACAGCAAAGGTGCCAGCGGGGAAAAGTGATGCTGGTCCTCACTGCCTCCTGGAACCCCTTCAAATAACCCACACAATTTGGCCCTCTCTGCTTTCCTGCGCACTCTATCCTCAAAAGCACCTTTCTTCACTTTTAGCGGTCTTTGGTGAAAAATTGACAAATGTCCAACTTTTCCTGCCACAGCAAAGGTGCCAGCGGGGAAAAGTGATGCTGGTCCTCACTGCCTCCTGAAACCGCTTCAAGTGCTCTAGACAATTTGGCCCTCTCTGCTTTCCTGCGCACTCTATCCTCAAAAGCACCTTTGTTCACTTTTAGCGGTCTTTGGAGAAAAAATGACAAACGTCGAGCTTTTGCTGCCACAGCAAAGGTGCCAGCAAGGAAAAGTGATGGTGGTCCTCACTGCCTCCTGAAACCCCTTCAAATGCCCCAGACAATTTGGCCCTCTCTGCTTTCCTGCGCACTCTATCCTCAAAAGCAACTTTTTTCACTTTCTGCATTGTTTGGAGCAAAAAAGACAAACGTCCAGCTTTTGCTGCCACAGCAAAGGTGCCAGCGGGGAAAAGTGATGCTGGTCCTCACTGCCTCCTGGAACCCCTTCAACTGCCCCAGACAATTTGGCCCTCTCTGCTTTCCTCCGCACTCTATCCTCAAAAGCAGCTTTTTTCACTCTCGGCGGCCTCCGGAGCAAAAAAGACAAACGTCTAGCTTTTGCTGCCACAGCAAATGTGCCAGCGGGGAAAAGTGATGCTGGTCCTCACTGCCTCCTGGAACCCCTTCAAATGCCTCAGATAATTTGGCCCTCTCTGCTTTCCTGCGCACTCTATCCTCAAAAGCACCTTTTTTCTCTTTTAGCGGTGTTTGGGGCAAAAATGTCAAACGTCAAACTTTTGCTGCCACAGCAAAGGTGCCAGCAGGGAAAAGTGATGCTGCTCCTCACTGCCTCCTGGAACCCCTTCAAATACCCCAGACAATTTGGACGTCTCTGCTTTCCTGTACACCCTATCCTCAAAAGCACCTTTTTTCACTCTCGGCAGCCTCCGCAGCAAAAAAGACAAACATCCAGCATTTCCTGTCACAGCAAAGGTGCCAGCGGGGAAAAGTGATGCTGGTCCTCACTGCCTCCTGAAACCCCCTCAAGTGCCCTAGACAATTTGGCCCTCTCTGCTTTCCTAAGGACTCTATCCTCAAAAGCACCTTTGTTCACTTCTAGCGGTGTTTGGAGCAAAAAAGACAAACGTCCAGCTTTTGCTGCCACAGCAAAGGTGCCAGCGGGGAAAAGTGATGCTGGTCCTCACTGCCTCCTGGAACCCCTTCAAATGCCCCAGACAATTTGGCCCTCTCTGCTTTCCTGCGCACTCTATCCTCAAAAGCAGCTTTTTTCACTCTCGGCGGCCTCCGGAGCAAAAAAGACAAACGTCTAGCTTTTGCTGCCACAGCAAAGGTGCCAGCGGGGAAAAGTGATGCTGGTCCTCACTGCCTCCTGGAACCCCTTCAAATGCCTCAGATAATTTGGCCCTCTCTGCTTTCCTGCGCACTCTATCCTCAAAAGCACCTTTTTTCTCTTTTAGCGGTGTTTGTGGCAAAAATGACAAACGTCAAACTTTTGCTGCCACAGCAAAGGTGCCAGCGGGGAAAAGTCATGCTGGTCCTCACTGCCTCCTGGAACCCCTTCAAATGCCCCAGACAATTTGGCCCTCTCTGCTTTCCTGCGCACTCTATCCTCAAAAGCACCTTTTTTCACTCTCGGCAGCCTCCGCAGCAAAAAAGACAAACGTCCAGCTTTTGCTGCCACAGCAAAGGTGCCAGCGGGGAAAAGTGATGCTTGTCCTCACTCCCTACTGGAACCCCTTCAAATGCCCCAGACAATTTGGCCCTCTCTGCTTTCCTGCGCACTCTATCCTCAAAAGCACCTTTTTTCTCTTTTAGCGGTGTTTGGGGCAAAAATGACAAACGTCCAGCTTTAGATGCCACAGCAAAACTGTCAGCGGGGAAAAGTGATGCTGGTCCTCACTGCCTCCTGAAACCCCTTCAAGTGCTTTAGACAATTTGGCCCTCTCTGCTTTCCTGTGCACTCTATCCTCAAAAGCAACTTTTTTCACTTTCTGCGTTGTTTGGAGCAAAAAAGACAAACGTCCAGCTAGTGCTGCCACAGCAAAGGTGCCAGCCAGGAAAAGTGATGCTGCTCCTCACTGCCTCCTGGAACCCCTTCAAATGCCCCAGACAATTTGGCCCTCTCTTCTTTCCTGCGCACTCTATCCTCAAAAGCACCCTTTTTCACTCTCGTCAGCCTCTGGAGCAAAAATGACAAACGTTTTGGTTTTCCTGCCACAGCAATGGTGCCAGCGGGGAAAACTCATGCTGGTCCTCACTGCCTCCTGGAACCCCTTCAAATGCCCCAGACAATTTGGCCCTCTCTGCTTTCCTGTGCACTCTATCCTCAAAAGCACCTTTCTCACTTTTAGCGGTCTTTGGAGAAAAAATGACAAACGTCGAGCTTTTGCTGCCACAGCAAAGGTGCCAGCGGGGAAAAGTGATGGTGGTCCTCACTGCCTCCTGAAACCCCTTCAAATGCCCCAGACAATTTGGCCCTCTCTGCTTTCCTGCGCACTCTATCCTCAAAAGCATCTTTTTTCACTTTCTGCATTGTTTGGAGCAAAAAAGACAAACGTTTAGGTTTTGCTGCCACAGCAAAGGTGCCAGCGGGGAAAAGTGATGCTGGTCCTCACTGCCTCCTGGAACCCCTTCTACTGCCCCAGACAATTTGGCCCTCTCTGCTTTCCTCTGCACTCTATCCTCAAAAGCAGCTTTTTTCACTCTCGGCGGCCTCCGGAGCAAAAAATACAAACGTCTAGCTTTTGCTGCCACAGCAAAGGTGCCAGCGGGGAAAAGTGATGCTGGTCCTCACTGCCTCCTGGAACCCCTTCAAATGCCCCAGACAATTTGGCCCTCTCTGCATTCCTGCGCACTCTATCCTCAAAATCACTTTTTTTCACTCTCGGCAGCCTCCGGAGCAAAAATGACAAACGTTTAGGATTTGCTGCCACAGCAAAGGTGCCAGCGGGGAAAAGTGATGCTGGTCCTCACTGCCTCCTGGAACCCCTTCAAATAACCCACACAATTTGGCCCTCTCTGCTTTCCTGCGCACTCTATCCTCAAAAGCACCTTTGTTCACTTTTAGCGGTCTTTGGAGAAAAAATGACAAATGTCCAACTTTTCCTGCCACAGCAAAGGTGCCAGCGGGGAAAAGTGATGCTGGTCCTCACTGCCTCCTGAAACCGCTTCAAGTGCTCTAGACAATTTGGCCCTCTCTGCTTTCCTGCGCACTCTATCCTCAAAAGCACCTTTGTTCACTTTTAGCGGTCTTTGGAGAAAAAATGACAAACGTCGAGCTTTTGCTGCCACAGCAAAGGTGCCAGCAAGGAAAAGTGATGGTGGTCCTCACTGCCTCCTGAAACCCCTTCAAATGCCCCAGACAATTTGGCCCTCTCTGCTTTCCTGCGCACTCTATCCTCAAAAGCAACTTTTTTCACTTTCTGCATTGTTTGGAGCAAAAAAGACAAACGTCCAGCTTTTGCTGCCACAGCAAAGGTGCCAGCGGGGAAAAGTGATGCTGGTCCTCACTGCCTCCTGGAACCCCTTCAACTGCCCCAGACAATTTGGCCCTCTCTGCTTTCCTCCGCACTCTATCCTCAAAAGCAGCTTTTTTCACTCTCGGCGGCCTCCGGAGCAAAAAAGACAAACGTCTAGCTTTTGCTGCCACAGCAAATGTGCCAGCGGGGAAAAGTGATGCTGGTCCTCACTGCCTCCTGGAACCCCTTCAAATGCCTCAGATAATTTGGCCCTCTCTGCTTTCCTGCGCACTCTATCCTCAAAAGCACCTTTTTTCTCTTTTAGCGGTGTTTGGGGCAAAAATGTCAAACGTCAAACTTTTGCTGCCACAGCAAAGGTGCCAGCAGGGAAAAGTGATGCTGCTCCTCACTGCCTCCTGGAACCCCTTCAAATACCCCAGACAATTTGGACGTCTCTGCTTTCCTGTACACCCTATCCTCAAAAGCACCTTTTTTCACTCTCGGCAGCCTCCGCAGCAAAAAAGACAAACATCCAGCATTTCTTGTCACAGCAAAGGTGCCAGCGGGGAAAAGTGATGCTGGTCCTCACTGCCTCCTGAAACCCCCTCAAGTGCCCTAGACAATTTGGCCCTCTCTGCTTTCCTAAGGACTCTATCCTCAAAAGCACCTTTGTTCACTTCTAGCGGTGTTTGGAGCAAAAAAGACAAACGTCCAGCTTTTGCTGCCACAGCAAAGGTGCCAGCGGGGAAAAGTGATGCTGGTCCTCACTGCCTCCTGGAACCCCTTCAAATGCCCCAGACAATTTGGCCCTCTCTGCTTTCCTGCGCACTCTATCCTCAAAAGCAACTTTTTTCACTCTCGGCGGCCTCCGGAGCAAAAAAGACAAACGTCTAGCTTTTGCTGCCACAGCAAAGGTGCCAGCGGGGAAAAGTGATGCTGGTCCTCACTGCCTCCTGGAACCCCTTCAAATGCCTCAGATAATTTGGCCCTCTCTGCTTTCCTGCGCACTCTATCCTCAAAAGCACCTTTTTTCTCTTTTAGCGGTGTTTGGGGCAAAAATGACAAACGTCAAACTTTTGCTGCCACAGCAAAGGTGCCAGCGGGGAAAAGTCATGCTGGTCCTCACTGCCTCCTGGAACCCCTTCAAATGCCCCAGACAATTTGGCCCTCTCTGCTTTCCTGCGCACTCTATCCTCAAAAGCACCTTTTTTCACTCTCGGCAGCCTCCGCAGCAAAAAAGACAAACGTCCAGCTTTTGCTGCCACAGCAAAGGTGCCAGCGGGGAAAAGTGATGCTTGTCCTCACTCCCTACTGGAACCCCTTCAAATGCCCCAGACAATTTGGCCCTCTCTGCTTTCCTGCGCACTCTATCCTCAAAAGCACCTTTTTTCTCTTTTAGCGGTGTTTGGGGCAAAAATGACAAACGTCCAGCTTTAGATGCCACAGCAAAACTGTCAGCGGGGAAAAGTGATGCTGGTCCTCACTGCCTCCTGAAACCCCTTCAAGTGCTCTAGACAATTTGGCCCTCTCTGCTTTCCTGTGCACTCTATCCTCAAAAGCAACTTTTTTCACTTTCTGCGTTGTTTGGAGCAAAAAAGACAAACGTCCAGCTAGTGCTGCCACAGCAAAGGTGCCAGCCAGGAAAAGTGATGCTGCTCCTCACTGCCTCCTGGAACCCCTTCAAATGCCCCAGACAATTTGGCCCTCTCTTCTTTCCTGCGCACTCTATCCTCAAAAGCACCCTTTTTCACTCTCGTCAGCCTCTGGAGCAAAAATGACAAACGTTTTGGTTTTCCTGCCACAGCAATGGTGCCAGCGGGGAAAACTCATGCTGGTCCTCACTGCCTCCTGGAACCCCTTCAAATGCCCCAGACAATTTGGCCCTCTCTGCTTTCCTGTGCACTCTATCCTCAAAAGCACCTTTCTCACTTTTAGCGGTCTTTGGAGAAAAAATGACAAACGTCGAGCTTTTGCTGCCACAGCAAAGGTGCCAGCGGGGAAAAGTGATGGTGGTCCTCACTGCCTCCTGAAACCCCTTCAAATGCCCCAGACAATTTGGCCCTCTCTGCTTTCCTGCGCACTCTATCCTCAAAAGCATCTTTTTTCACTTTCTGCATTGTTTGGAGCAAAAAAGACAAACGTTTAGGTTTTGCTGCCACAGCAAAGGTGCCAGCGGGGAAAAGTGATGCTGGTCCTCACTGCCTCCTGGAACCCCTTCTACTGCCCCAGACAATTTGGCCCTCTCTGCTTTCCTCTGCACTCTATCCTCAAAAGCAGCTTTTTTCACTCTCGGCGGCCTCCGGAGCAAAAAATACAAACGTCTAGCTTTTGCTGCCACAGCAAAGGTGCCAGCGGGGAAAAGTGATGCTGGTCCTCACTGCCTCCTGGAACCCCTTCAAATGCCCCAGACAATTTGGCCCTCTCTGCATTCCTGCGCACTCTATCCTCAAAATCACTTTTTTTCACTCTCGGCAGCCTCCGGAGCAAAAATGACAAACGTTTAGGATTTGCTGCCACAGCAAAGGTGCCAGCGGGGAAAAGTGATGCTGGTCCTCACTGCCTCCTGGAACCCCTTCAAATAACCCACACAATTTGGCCCTCTCTGCTTTCCTGCGCACTCTATCCTCAAAAGCACCTTTGTTCACTTTTAGCGATCTTTGGAGAAAAAATGACAAATGTCCAACTTTTCCTGCCACAGCAAAGGTGCCAGCGGGGAAAAGTGATGCTGGTCCTCACTGCCTCCTGAAACCGCTTCAAGTGCTCTAGACAATTTGGCCCTCTCTGCTTTCCTGCGCACTCTATCCTCAAAAGCACCTTTGTTCACTTTTAGCGGTCTTTGGAGAAAAAATGACAAACGTCGAGCTTTTGCTGCCACAGCAAAGGTGCCAGCAAGGAAAAGTGATGGTGGTCCTCACTGCCTCCTGAAACCCCTTCAAATGCCCCAGACAATTTGGCCCTCTCTGCTTTCCTGCGCACTCTATCCTCAAAAGCAACTTTTTTCACTTTCTGCATTGTTTGGAGCAAAAAAGACAAACGTCCAGCTTTTGCTGCCACAGCAAAGGTGCCAGCGGGGAAAAGTGATGCTGGTCCTCACTGCCTCCTGGAACCCCTTCAACTGCCCCAGACAATTTGGCCCTCTCTGCTTTCCTCCGCACTCTATCCTCAAAAGCAGCTTTTTTCACTCTCGGCGGCCTCCGGAGCAAAAAAGACAAACGTCTAGCTTTTGCTGCCACAGCAAATGTGCCAGCGGGGAAAAGTGATGCTGGTCCTCACTGCCTCCTGGAACCCCTTCAAATGCCTCAGATAATTTGGCCCTCTCTGCTTTCCTGCGCACTCTATCCTCAAAAGCACCTTTTTTCTCTTTTAGCGGTGTTTGGGGCAAAAATGTCAAACGTCAAACTTTTGCTGCCACAGCAAAGGTGCCAGCAGGGAAAAGTGATGCTGCTCCTCACTGCCTCCTGGAACCCCTTCAAATACCCCAGACAATTTGGACGTCTCTGCTTTCCTGTACACCCTATCCTCAAAAGCACCTTTTTTCACTCTCGGCAGCCTCCGCAGCAAAAAAGACAAACATCCAGCATTTCCTGTCACAGCAAAGGTGCCAGCGGGGAAAAGTGATGCTGCTCCTCACTGCCTCCTGAAACCCCCTCAAGTGCCCTAGACAATTTGGCCCTCTCTGCTTTCCTAAGGACTCTATCCTCAAAAGCACCTTTGTTCACTTCTAGCGGTGTTTGGAGCAAAAAAGACAAACGTCCAGCTTTTGCTGCCACAGCAAAGGTGCCAGCGGGGAAAAGTGATGCTGGTCCTCACTGCCTCCTGGAACCCCTTCAAATGCCCCAGACAATTTGGCCCTCTCTGCTTTCCTGCGCACTCTATCCTCAAAAGCAGCTTTTTTCACTCTCGGCGGCCTCCGGAGCAAAAAAGACAAACGTCTAGCTTTTGCTGCCACAGCAAAGGTGCCAGCGGGGAAAAGTGATGCTGGTCCTCACTGCCTCCTGGAACCCCTTCAAATGCCTCAGATAATTTGGCCCTCTCTGCTTTCCTGCGCACTCTATCCTCAAAAGCACCTTTTTTCTCTTTTAGCGGTGTTTGGGGCAAAAATGACAAACGTCAAACTTTTGCTGCCACAGCAAAGGTGCCAGCGGGGAAAAGTCATGCTGGTCCTCACTGCCTCCTGGAACCCCTTCAAATGCCCCAGACAATTTGGCCCTCTCTGCTTTCCTGCGCACTCTATCCTCAAAAGCACCTTTTTTCACTCTCGGCAGCCTCCGCAGCAAAAAAGACAAACGTCCAGCTTTTGCTGCCACAGCAAAGGTGCCAGCGGGGAAAAGTGATGCTTGTCCTCACTCCCTACTGGAACCCCTTCAAATGCCCCAGACAATTTGGCCCTCTCTGCTTTCCTGCGCACTCTATCCTCAAAAGCACCTTTTTTCTCTTTTAGCGGTGTTTGGGGCAAAAATGACAAACGTCCAGCTTTAGATGCCACAGCAAAACTGTCAGCGGGGAAAAGTGATGCTGGTCCTCACTGCCTCCTGAAACCCCTTCAAGTGCTCTAGACAATTTGGCCCTCTCTGCTTTCCTGTGCACTCTATCCTCAAAAGCAACTTTTTTCACTTTCTGCGTTGTTTGGAGCAAAAAAGACAAACGTCCAGCTAGTGCTGCCACAGCAAAGGTGCCAGCCAGGAAAAGTGATGCTGCTCCTCACTGCCTCCTGGAACCCCTTCAAATGCCCCAGACAATTTGGCCCTCTCTTCTTTCCTGCGCACTCTATCCTCAAAAGCACCCTTTTTCACTCTCGTCAGCCTCTGGAGCAAAAATGACAAACGTTTTGGTTTTCCTGCCACAGCAATGGTGCCAGCGGGGAAAACTCATGCTGGTCCTCACTGCCTCCTGGAACCCCTTCAAATGCCCCAGACAATTTGGCCCTCTCTGCTTTCCTGTGCACTCTATCCTCAAAAGCACCTTTCTCACTTTTAGCGGTCTTTGGAGAAAAAATGACAAACGTCGAGCTTTTGCTGCCACAGCAAAGGTGCCAGCGGGGAAAAGTGATGGTGGTCCTCACTGCCTCCTGAAACCCCTTCAAATGCCCCAGACAATTTGGCCCTCTCTGCTTTCCTGCGCACTCTATCCTCAAAAGCATCTTTTTTCACTTTCTGCATTGTTTGGAGCAAAAAAGACAAACGTTTAGGTTTTGCTGCCACAGCAAAGGTGCCAGCGGGGAAAAGTGATGCTGGTCCTCACTGCCTCCTGGAACCCCTTCTACTGCCCCAGACAATTTGGCCCTCTCTGCTTTCCTCTGCACTCTATCCTCAAAAGCAGCTTTTTTCACTCTCGGCGGCCTCCGGAGCAAAAAATACAAACGTCTAGCTTTTGCTGCCACAGCAAAGGTGCCAGCGGGGAAAAGTGATGCTGGTCCTCACTGCCTCCTGGAACCCCTTCAAATGCCCCAGACAATTTGGCCCTCTCTGCATTCCTGCGCACTCTATCCTCAAAATCACTTTTTTTCACTCTCGGCAGCCTCCGGAGCAAAAATGACAAACGTTTAGGATTTGCTGCCACAGCAAAGGTGCCAGCGGGGAAAAGTGATGCTGGTCCTCACTGCCTCCTGGAACCCCTTCAAATAACCCACACAATTTGGCCCTCTCTGCTTTCCTGCGCACTCTATCCTCAAAAGCACCTTTGTTCACTTTTAGCGGTCTTTGGAGAAAAAATGACAAATGTCCAACTTTTCCTGCCACAGCAAAGGTGCCAGCGGGGAAAAGTGATGCTGGTCCTCACTGCCTCCTGAAACCGCTTCAAGTGCTCTAGACAATTTGGCCCTCTCTGCTTTCCTGCGCACTCTATCCTCAAAAGCACCTTTGTTCACTTTTAGCGGTCTTTGGAGAAAAAATGACAAACGTCGAGCTTTTGCTGCCACAGCAAACGTGCCAGCAAGGAAAAGTGATGGTGGTCCTCACTGCCTCCTGAAACCCCTTCAAATGCCCCAGACAATTTGGCCCTCTCTGCTTTCCTGCGCACTCTATACTCAAAAGCAACTTTTTTCACTTTCTGCATTGTTTGGAGCAAAAAAGACAAACGTCCAGCTTTTGCTGCCACAGCAAAGGTGCCAGCGGGGAAAAGTGATGCTGGTCCTCACTGCCTCCTGGAACCCCTTCAACTGCCCCAGACAATTTGGCCCTCTCTGCTTTCCTCCGCACTCTATCCTCAAAAGCAGCTTTTTTCACTCTCGGCGGCCTCCGGAGCAAAAAAGACAAACGTCTAGCTTTTGCTGCCACAGCAAATGTGCCAGCGGGGAAAAGTGATGCTGGTCCTCACTGCCTCCTGGAACCCCTTCAAATGCCTCAGATAATTTGGCCCTCTCTGCTTTCCTGCGCACTCTATCCTCAAAAGCACCTTTTTTCTCTTTTAGCGGTGTTTGGGGCAAAAATGTCAAACGTCAAACTTTTGCTGCCACAGCAAAGGTGCCAGCAGGGAAAAGTGATGCTGCTCCTCACTGCCTCCTGGAACCCCTTCAAATACCCCAGACAATTTGGACGTCTCTGCTTTCCTGTACACTCTATCCTCAAAAGCACCTTTTTTCACTCTCGGCAGCCTCCGCAGCAAAAAAGACAAACATCCAGCATTTCCTGTCACAGCAAAGGTGCCAGCGGGGAAAAGTGATGCTGGTCCTCACTGCCTCCTGAAACCCCCTCAAGTGCCCTAGACAATTTGGCCCTCTCTGCTTTCCTAAGGACTCTATCCTCAAAAGCACCTTTGTTCACTTCTAGCGGTGTTTGGAGCAAAAAAGACAAACGTCCAGCTTTTGCTGCCACAGCAAAGGTGCCAGCGGGGAAAAGTGATGCTGGTCCTCACTGCCTCCTGGAACCCCTTCAAATGCCCCAGACAATTTGGCCCTCTCTGCTTTCCTGCGCACTCTATACTCAGAAGCAGCTTTTTTCACTCTCGGCGGCCTCCGGAGCAAAAAAGACAAACGTCTAGCTTTTGCTGCCACAGCAAAGGTGCCAGCGGGGAAAAGTGATGCTGGTCCTCACTGCCTCCTGGAACCCCTTCAAATGCCTCAGATAATTTGGCCCTCTCTGCTTTCCTGCGCACTCTATCCTCAAAAGCACCTTTTTCTCTTTTAGCGGTGTTTGGGGCAAAAATGACAAACGTCAAACTTTTGCTGCCACAGCAAAGGTGCCAGCGGGGAAAAGTCATGCTGGTCCTCACTGCCTCCTGGAACCCCTTCAAATGCCCCAGACAATTTGGCCCTCTCTGCTTTCCTGAGGACTCTATCCTCAAAAGCACCTTTTTTCACTCTCGGCAGCCTCCGCAGCAAAAAAGACAAACGTCCAGCTTTTGCTGCCACAGCAAAGGTGCCAGCGGGGAAAAGTGATGCTTGTCCTCACTCCCTACTGGAACCCCTTCAAATGCCCCAGACAATTTGGCCCTCTCTGCTTTCCTGCGCACTCTATCCTCAAAAGCACATTTTTCTCTTTTAGCGGTGTTTGGGGCAAAAATGACAAACGTCCAGCTTTAGATGCCACAGCAAAACTGTCAGCGGGGAAAAGTGATGCTGGTCCTCACTGCCTCCTGAAACCCCTTCAAGTGCTCTAGACAATTTGGCCCTCTCTGCTTTCCTGTGCACTCTATCCTCAAAAGCAACTTTTTTCACTTTCTGCGTTGTTTGCAGCAAAAAAGACAAACGTCCAGCTAGTGCTGCCACAGCAAAGGTGCCAGCCAGGAAAAGTGATGCTGCTCCTCACTGCCTCCTGGAACCCCTTCAAATGCCCCAGACAATTTGGCCCTCTCTTCTTTCCTGCGCACTCTATCCTCAAAAGCACCCTTTTTCACTCTCGTCAGCCTCTGGAGCAAAAATGACAAACGTTTTGGTTTTCCTGCCACAGCAATGGTGCCAGCGGGGAAAACTCATGCTGGTCCTCACTGCCTCCTGGAACCCCTTCAAATGCCCCAGACAATTTGGCCCTCTCTGCTTTCCTGTGCACTCTATCCTCAAAAGCACCTTTCTCACTTTTAGCGGTCTTTGGAGAAAAAATGACAAACGTCGAGCTTTTGCTGCCACAGCAAAGGTGCCAGCGGGGAAAAGTGATGGTGGTCCTCACTGCCTCCTGAAACCCCTTCAAATGCCCCAGACAATTTGGCCCTCTCTGCTTTCCTGCGCACTCTATCCTCAAAAGCATCTTTTTTCACTTTCTGCATTGTTTGGAGCAAAAAAGACAAACGTTTAGGTTTTGCTGCCACAGCAAAGGTGCCAGCGGGGAAAAGTGATGCTGGTCCTCACTGCCTCCTGGAACCCCTTCTACTGCCCCAGACAATTTGGCCCTCTCTGCTTTCCTCTGCACTCTATCCTCAAAAGCAGCTTTTTTCACTCTCGGCGGCCTCCGGAGCAAAAAATACAAACGTCTAGCTTTTGCTGCCACAGCAAAGGTGCCAGCGGGGAAAAGTGATGCTGGTCCTCACTGCCTCCTGGAACCCCTTCAAATGCCTCAGATAATTTGGCCCTCTCTGCTTTCCTGCGCACTCTATCCTCAAAAGCACCTTTTTTCTCTTTTAGCGGTGTTTGGGGCAAAAATGACAAACGTCAAAGTTTTGCTGCCACAGCAAAGGTTTCAGCAGGGAAAAGTGATGCTGCTCCTCACTGCCTCCTGGAACCCCTTCAAATGCCCCAGACAATTTGGACGTCACTGCTTTCCTGTACACTCTATCCTCAAAAGCACCTTTTTTTCACTTTCGTCAGCCTCCGCAGCAAAAAAGACAAACATCCAGCATTTCCTGCCACAGCAAAGGTGCCAGCGGGGAAAAGTGATGCTGGTCCTCACTGCCTCCTGGAACCCCTTCAAATAACCCACACAATTTGGCCCTCTCTGCTTTCCTGCGCACTCTATCCTCAAAAGCACCTTTGTTCACTTTTAGCGGTGTTTGGAGAAAAAATGACAAACGTCCAGCTTTTGCTGCCACAGCAAAGGTGCCAGCGGGGAAAAGTGATGCTGGTCCTCACTGCCTCCTGAAACCCCTTCAGGTGCCCTAGACAATTTCGCCCTCTCTGCTTTCCTGCGCACTCTATCCTCAAAAGCACGTTTTTTCACTCTCGGCAGCCTCCGCAGCAAAAAAGACAAACATCCAGCTTTTGCTACCACAGCAAAGGTGCCTGTGGGGAAAAGTGATGCTGGTCCTCACTGCCTCCTGGAACCCCTTCAAATGCCCCAGACAATTTGGCCCTCTCTGCTTTCCTGCACACTCTATCCTCAAAAGCACCTTTTTTCACTCTCGGTAGCGTTTGGAGCAATACAGACAAACGTCCAGCTTTTGCTGCCACAGCAAAGGTGCCAGCGGGGAAAAGTGATGCTGCTCCTCAATGCCTCCTGGAACCCCATCGAATGCCCCAGACAATTTGGCCCTCTCTGCTTTCCTGCGCACTCTATCCTCAAAAGCACCTTTGTTCAATTTTAGCTGTCTTTGGAGATAAAGTGACAAACGTCCAGCTTTTGCTGCCACAGCAAAGGTGCCAGCGGGGAAAAGTGATGCTGGTCCTCACTGCCACCTGGAACCCCTTCAAATGCCCTACACAATTTCGCCTTATCTGCTTTCCTGCGCACTCTATCCTCAAAAGCACCTTTTTTCACTCTCGGCAGCCGCCGCAGCAAAAAAGACAAACGTCCAGCTTTTGCTGCCACAGCAAAGGTGCCAGCCAGGAAAAGTCATGCTGGTCCTCACTGCCTCCTGGAACCCCTTTAAATGCCCCAGACAATTTGGCCCTCTCTGCTTTCCTGTGCACTCTATCCTCAAAAGCACCTTTTTTCTCTTTTAGCGGTGTTTGGGGCAAAAATGATAATCGTCTAGCTTTTGCTGCCACAGCAAAGGTGCCAGCGGGGAAAAGTGATGCTGCTCCTCACTGCCTCCTGGAACCCCTTCAAATGCCCCAGACAATTTGGACGTCACTGCTTTCCTGTACACTCTATCCTCAAAAGCACCTTTTTTTCACTTTCGTCAGCCTCCGCAGCAAAAAAGACAAACATCCAGCATTTCCTGCCACAACAAAGGTGCCAGCGGGGAAAAGTGATGCTGGTCCTCACTGCCTCCTGGAACCCCTTCAAATAACCCACACAATTTGGCCCTCTCTGCTTTCCTGAGGACTCTATCCTCAAAAGCAACTTTTTTCATTTTCGGCTCTGTCTGGAGCAAAAAAGACAAACGTCCAGCTTTTGCTGCCACAGCAAAGGTGCCAGCGGGGAAAAGTGATGCTGGTCCTCACTGCCTCCTGGAACCCCTTAAATGCCCCACACAATTTGGCCCTCTGTGCTTTCCTGCGCAGTCTATCCTCAAAAGCACATTTGTTCAACTTCAGCGGTCTTTGGAGAAAAAAAGACAAACGTCCACCTTTTGCTGCCACAGCAAAGGTGCCAGCGGGGAAAAGTGATGCTGGTCCTCACTGCCTCCTGGAACCCCTTCAAATGCCCTAGACAATTTGGCCCTCTCTGCTTTCCTGCGCACTCTATCCTCAAAAGCACATTTTTTCATTCTCGGCGGCGTTTGGAGCAAAACAGACAAACGTCCAGCTTTTGCTGCCACAGCAAAGGTGCCAGCGGGGAAAAGTGATGCTGGTCCTCACTGCCTCCTGGAACCCCTTCAAATGCCCTACACAATTTGGCCCTCTCTGCTTTCCTGCGTACTCTATACTCAAAAGCACCTTTTTTCACTCTCGGCTATGTTTGGGGCAAAAAAGACAAACGTCCAGCTTTTGCTGCCACAGCAAAGGTGCCAGCGGGGAAAAGTGATGCTGGTCCTCACTGCCTCCTGGAACCCCTTCAAATGCCCCAGACAATTTGGCCCTCTCTGCTTTCCTGCGCACTCTATCCTCAAAAGCACCTTTTTTCACTCTCGGTAGCGTTTGGAGCAATACAGACAAACGTCCAGCTTTTGCTGCCACAGCAAAGGTGCCAGCGGGGAAAAGTGATGCTGCTCCTCAATGCCTCCTGGAACCCCATCGAATGCACCAGACAATTTGGCCCTCTCTGCTTTCCTGCGCACTCTATCCTCAAAAGCACCTTTGTTCAATTTTAGCTGTCTTTGGAGAAAAAGTGACAAACGTCCATATTTTGCTGCCACAGCAAAGGTGCCAGCGGGGAAAAGTGATGCTGGTCCTCACTGCCTCCTGGAACCCCTTCAAATGCCCTACACAATTTCGCCTTATCTGCTTTCCTGTGCACTCTATCCTCAAAAGCACCTTTTTTCACTCTCGGCAGCCGCCGCAGCAAAAAAGACAAACGTCCAGCTTTTGCTGCCACAGCAAAGGTGCCAGCGGGGAAAAGTGATGCTGGTCCTCACTGCCTCCTGGAACCCCTTCAAATGCCCCAGACAATTTGGCCCTCTCTGCTTTCCTGTGCACTCTATCCTCAAAAGCACCTTTTTTCTCTTTTAGCGGTGTTTGGGTCAAAAATGATAAACGTCCAGCTTTTGCTGCCACAGCAAAGGTGCCAGCGGGGAAAACTCATGCTGGTCCTCACTGCTTCCTGGAACCCCTTCAAATGCCCCAGACAATTTGGCCCGCACTGCTTTCCTGAGGACTCTATCCTCAAAAGCACATTTTTTTACTTTTGGCGCTCTCTGGAGCAAAAAAGACAAACGTCCAGCTTTTGCTGCCACAGCAAAGGTGCCAGCGGGGAAAAGTCATGCTGGTCCTCACTGCCTCCTGGAACCCCTTCAAATGCCCCAGACAATTTGGCCCTTTCTGCTTTCCTGAGGACTCTATCCTCAAAAGCACCTTTTTTCACTCTCGGCAGCCTCTGCAGCAAAAAAGACAAACGTCCAGCTTTTGCTGCCACAGCAAAGGTGCCAGCGGGGAAAAGTGATGCTGGTCCTCACTGCCTCCTGGAACCCCTTCAAATGCCCCAGACAATTTGGCCCTCTCTGCTTTCCTGCGCACTCTATCCTCAAAAGCACCTTTTTTCACTCTCGGAAGACTCGGGAGCAAAAATGACAAACGTTTAGGTTTTGCTGCCACAGCAAAGGTGCCAGCGGGGAAAAGTGATGCTGGTCCTCACTGCCTCCTGGAACCCCTTCAAATGCCCCAGACAATTTGGACCTCTCTGCTTTCCTGGGCACTCTATCCTCAAAAGCACCTTTTTTCAGTCTCGGAAGCCTCCGCAGCAAAAAAGACAAACGTCCAGCTTTTGCTGCCACAGCAAAGGTGCCAGCGGGGAAAAGTGATGCTGGTCCTCACTGCCTCCTGGAACCCCTTAAATGCCCCACACAATTTGGCCCTCTGTGCTTTCCTGCGCAGTCTATCCTCAAAAGCACATTTGTTCAACTTCAGCGGTCTTTGGAGAAAAAAAGACAAACGTCCAACTTTTGCTGCCACAGCAAAGGTGCCAGCGGGGAAAAGTGATGCTGGCCCTCACTGCCTCCTGGAACCCCTTCAAATGCCCTAGACAATTTGGCCCTCTCTGCTTTCCTGCGCACTCTATCCTCAAAAGCACATTTTTTCATTCTCGGCGGCGTTTGGAGCAAAACAGAAAAACGTCCAGCTTTTGCTGCCACAGCAAAGGTGCCAGCGGGGAAAAGTCATGCTGGTCCTCACTGCCTCCTGGAACCCCTTCAAATGCCACAGACAATTTGGCCCTCTCTGCTTTCCTGCGTACGCTGTACTCAAAAGCACCTTTTTTCACTCTCGGCTATGTTTGGGGCAAAAAAGACAAACGTCCAGCTTTTGCTGCCACAGCAAAGGTGCCAGCGGGGAAAAGTGATGCTGGTCCTCACTGCCTCCTGGAACCCCTTCAAATGCCCCAGACAATTTGGCCCTCTCTGCTTTCCTGCGCACTCTATCCTCAAAAGCACCTTTTTTCACTCTCGGCTGCCTCCGGAGCAAAAATGACAAACGTTTAGGTTTTGCTGCCTCAGCAAAGGAGCCAGCGGGGAAAAGTGATGCTGGTCCTCACTGCCTCCTGGAACCCCTTCAAATGCCCCAGACAATTTGGCCCTCTCTGCTTTCCTGCGCACTCTATCCTCAAAAGCACCTTTTTTCACTCTCGGCAGCCTCCGCAGCAAAAATGACAAAAGTTTTGGTTTTCCTGCCACAGCAATGGTGCCAGCGGGGAAAAGTGATGCTGGTCCTCACTGCCTCCTGGAACCCCTTCAAATGCCCCAGACAATTTGGCCCTCTCTGCTTTCCTGCGCACTCTATCCTCAAAAGCACCTTTCTCACTTTTAGCGGTCTTTGGAGAAAAAATGAATAACGTCGAGCTTTTGCTGCCACAGCAAAGGTGCCAGCGGGGAAAAGTGATGCTGGTCCTCACTGCCTCCTGAAACCCCTTCAAATGCCCCAGACAATTTGGCCCTCTCTGCTTTCCTGCGCACTCTATCCTCAAAAGCACGTTTTTTCACTTTCTGCATTGTTTCGAGCAAAAAAGACAAACGTCCAGCTTTTGCTGCCACAGCAAAGGTGCCAGCGGGGAAAAGTGATGCTGGTCCTCACTGCCTCCTGGAACCCCTTCAACTACCGCAGACAATTTGGCCCTCTCTGCTTTCTTGCGCACTCTATCCTCAAAAGCACCTTTGTTCACTTTTAGCTGTCTTTGGAGAAAAAGTGACAAACGTCCATATTTTGCTGCCACAGCAAAGGTGCCAGCGGGGAAAAGTGATGCTGGTCCTCACTGCCTCCTGGAACCCCTTCAAATGCCCTACACAATTTGGCCCTATCTGCTTTCCTGCGCACTCTATCCTCAAAAGCACCTTTTTTCACTCTCGGCAGCCTCCGCAGCAAAAAAGACAAACGTCCAGCTTTTGCTGCCACAGCAAAGGTGCCAGCGGGGAAAAGTGATGCTGGTCCTCACTGCTTCCTGGAATCCCGTCAAATGCCCCACACAATTTGGCCCTCTCTGCTTTCCTGCGCACTCTATCCTCAAAAGCACCTTTTTTCACTCTCGGAAGACTCCAGAGCAAAAATGACAAACGTTTAGGTTTTGCTGCCAGAGCAAAGGTGCCAGCGGGGAAAAGTGATGCTGGTCCTCACTGCCTCCTGGAACCCCTTCAAATGCCCCAGACAATTTGGCCCTTTCTGCTTTCCTGAGGACTCTATCCTCAAAAGCACCTTTGTTCACTCTCGGCAGCCTCCCCTGCAAAAAAGACAAACGTCCAGCTTTTGCTGCCACAGTAAAGGTGCCAGCGGGGAAAAGTGATGCTGGTCCTCACTGCCTCCTGGAACCCCTTCAAATAACCCACACAATTTGGCCCTCTCTGCTTTCCTGAGGACTCTATCCTCAAAAGCAACTTTTTTCATTTTCGGCTCTGTCTGGAGCAAAAAAGACAAACGTCCAGCTTTTGCTGCCACAGCAAAGGTGCCAGCGGGGAAAAGTGATGCTGGTCCTCACTGCCTCCTGGAACCCCTTAAATGCCCCACACAATTTGGCCCTCTGTGCTTTCCTGCGCAGTCTATCCTCAAAAGCACATTTGTTCAACTTCAGCGGTCTTTGGAGAAAAAAAGACAAACGTCCACCTTTTGCTGCCACAGCAAAGGTGCCAGCGGGGAAAAGTGATGCTGGTCCTCACTGCCTCCTGGAACCCCTTCAAATGCCCTAGACAATTTGGCCCTCTCTGCTTTCCTGCGCACTCTATCCTCAAAAGCACATTTTTTCATTCTCGGCGGCGTTTGGAGCAAAACAGACAAACGTCCAGCTTTTGCTGCCACAGCAAAGGTGCCAGCGGGGAAAAGTGATGCTGGTCCTCACTGCCTCCTGGAACCCCTTCAAATGCCCTACACAATTTGGCCCTCTCTGCTTTCCTGCGTACTCTATACTCAAAAGCACCTTTTTTCACTCTCGGTAGCGTTTGGAGCAATACAGACAAACGTCCAGCTTTTGCTGCCACAGCAAAGGTGCCAGCGGGGAAAAGTGATGCTGCTCCTCAATGCCTCCTGGAACCCCATCGAATGCACCAGACAATTTGGCCCTCTCTGCTTTCCTGCGCACTCTATCCTCAAAAGCACCTTTGTTCAATTTTAGCTGTCTTTGGAGAAAAAGTGACAAACGTCCATATTTTGCTGCCACAGCAAAGGTGCCAGCGGGGAAAAGTGATGCTGGTCCTCACTGCCTCCTGGAACCCCTTCAAATGCCCTACACAATTTCGCCTTATCTGCTTTCCTGCGCACTCTATCCTCAAAAGCACCTTTTTTCACTCTCGGCAGCCTCCGCAGCAAAAAAGACAAACGTCCAGCTTTTGCTGCCACAGCAAAGGTGCCAGCGGGGAAAAGTGATGCTGGTCCTCACTGCCTCCTGGAACCCCTTCAAATGCCCCAGACAATTTGGCCCTATCTGCTTTCCTGTGCACTCTATCCTCAAAAGCACCTTTTTTCTCTTTTAGCGGTGTTTGGGGCAAAAATGATAAACGTCCAGCTTTTGCTGCCACAGCAAAGGTGCCAGCGGGGAAAACTCATGCTGGTCCTCACTGCTTCCTGGAACCCCTTCAAATGCCCCAGACAATTTGGCCCTCTCTGCTTTCCTGAGGACTCTATCCTCAAAAGCACATTTTTTTACTTTTGGCGCTCTCTGGAGCAAAAAAGACAAACGTCCAGCTTTTGCTGCCACAGCAAAGGTGCCAGCGGGGAAAAGTCATGCTGGTCCTCACTGCCTCCTGGAACCCCTTCAAATGCCCCAGACAATTTGGCCCTTTCTGCTTTCCTGAGGACTCTATCCTCAAAAGCACCTTTTTTCACTCTCGGCAGCCTCTGCAGCAAAAAAGACAAACGTCCAGCTTTTGCTGCCACAGCAAAGGTGCCAGCGGGGAAAAGTGATGCTGGTCCTCACTGCCTCCTGGAACCCCTTCAAATGCCCCAGACAATTTGGCCCTCTCTGCTTTCCTGCGCACTCTATCCTCAAAAGCACCTTTTTTCACTCTCGGAAGACTTGGGAGCAAAAATGACAAACGTCCAGCTTTTGTTGCCACAGCAAAGGTGCCAGCGGGGAAAAGTGATGCTGGTCCTCACTGCCTCCTGGAACCCCTTCAAATGCCCCAGACAATTTGGCCCTCTCTGCTTTCCTGCGGACTCTATCCGCAAAAGCACCTTTTTTCAGTCTCGGAAGCCTCCGCAGCAAAAAAGACAAACGTCCAGCTTTTGCTGCCACAGCAAAGGTGCCAGCGGGGAAAAGTGATGCTGGTCCTCACTGCCTCCTGGAACCCCTTAAATGCCCCACACAATTTGGCCCTCTGTGCTTTCCTGCGCAGTCTATCCTCAAAAGCACATTTGTTCAACTTCAGCGGTCTTTGGAGAAAAAAAGACAAACGTCCACCTTTTGCTGCCACAGCAAAGGTGCCAGCGGGGAAAAGTGATGCTGGTCCTCACTGCCTCCTGGAACCCCTTCAAATGCCCTAGACAATTTGGCCCTCTCTGCTTTCCTGCGCACTCTATCCTCAAAAGCACATTTTTTCATTCTCGGCGGCGTTTGGAGCAAAACAGACAAACGTCCAGCTTTTGCTGCCACAGCAAAGGTGCCAGCGGGGAAAAGTGATGCTGGTCCTCACTGCCTCCTGGAACCGCTTCAAATGCCCCAGACAATTTGGCCCTCTCTGCTTTCCTGCGGACTCTATCCTCAAAAGCACCTTTTTTCACTCTCGGCTGCCTCCGGAGCAAAAATGAAAAACGTTTAGGTTTTGCTGCCTCAGCAAAGGAGCCAGCCAGGAAAAGTGATGCTGCTCCTCACTGCCTCCTGGAACCCCTTCAAATGCCCCAGACAATTTGGCCCTCTCTGCTTTCCTGCGCACTCTATTTTCAAAAGCACCTTTTTTCACTCTCGGCGGCGTTTGGAGCAACAGACAAACGTCCAGCTAGTGCTGCCACAGCAGAGGTGCCAGCGGGGAAAAGTGATGC
Organism: Vanellus vanellus; assembly: GCF_965231255.1. NCBI lineage: Eukaryota > Metazoa > Chordata > Aves > Charadriiformes > Charadriidae > Vanellus > Vanellus vanellus. The sequence goes on from NW_028128264.1 coordinate 131,516, forward strand.
TGGTCCTCACTGCCTCCTGGAACCCCTTCAAATGCCCTACACAATTTGGCCCTATCTGCTTTCCTGCGCACTCTATCCTCAAAAGCACCTTTTTTCACTCTCGGCAGCCTCCGCAGCAAAAAAGACAAACGTCCAGCTTTTGCTGCCACAGCAAAGGTGCCAGCGGGGAAAAGTGATGCTGGTCCTCACTGCTTCCTGGAATCCCGTCAAATGCCCCACACAATTTGGCCCTCTCTGCTTTCCTGCGCACTCTATCCTCAAAAGCACCTTTTTTCACTCTCGGAAGACTCCAGAGCAAAAATGACAAACGTTTAGGTTTTGCTGCCAGAGCAAAGGTGCCAGCGGGGAAAAGTGATGCTGGTCCTCACTGCCTCCTGGAACCCCTTCAAATGCCCCAGACAATTTGGCCCTTTCTGCTTTCCTGAGGACTCTATCCTCAAAAGCACCTTTGTTCACTCTCGGCAGCCTCCCCTGCAAAAAAGACAAACGTCCAGCTTTTGCTGCCACAGTAAAGGTGCCAGCGGGGAAAAGTGATGCTGGTCCTCACTGCCTCCTGGAACCCCTTCAAATAACCCACACAATTTGGCCCTCTCTGCTTTCCTGAGGACTCTATCCTCAAAAGCAACTTTTTTCATTTTCGGCTCTGTCTGGAGCAAAAAAGACAAACGTCCAGCTTTTGCTGCCACAGCAAAGGTGCCAGCGGGGAAAAGTGATGCTGGTCCTCACTGCCTCCTGGAACCCCTTAAATGCCCCACACAATTTGGCCCTCTGTGCTTTCCTGCGCAGTCTATCCTCAAAAGCACATTTGTTCAACTTCAGCGGTCTTTGGAGAAAAAAAGACAAACGTCCACCTTTTGCTGCCACAGCAAAGGTGCCAGCGGGGAAAAGTGATGCTGGTCCTCACTGCCTCCTGGAACCCCTTCAAATGCCCTAGACAATTTGGCCCTCTCTGCTTTCCTGCGCACTCTATCCTCAAAAGCACATTTTTTCATTCTCGGCGGCGTTTGGAGCAAAACAGACAAACGTCCAGCTTTTGCTGCCACAGCAAAGGTGCCAGCGGGGAAAAGTGATGCTGGTCCTCACTGCCTCCTGGAACCCCTTCAAATGCCCTACACAATTTGGCCCTCTCTGCTTTCCTGCGTACTCTATACTCAAAAGCACCTTTTTTCACTCTCGGTAGCGTTTGGAGCAATACAGACAAACGTCCAGCTTTTGCTGCCACAGCAAAGGTGCCAGCGGGGAAAAGTGATGCTGCTCCTCAATGCCTCCTGGAACCCCATCGAATGCACCAGACAATTTGGCCCTCTCTGCTTTCCTGCGCACTCTATCCTCAAAAGCACCTTTGTTCAATTTTAGCTGTCTTTGGAGAAAAAGTGACAAACGTCCATATTTTGCTGCCACAGCAAAGGTGCCAGCGGGGAAAAGTGATGCTGGTCCTCACTGCCTCCTGGAACCCCTTCAAATGCCCTACACAATTTCGCCTTATCTGCTTTCCTGCGCACTCTATCCTCAAAAGCACCTTTTTTCACTCTCGGCAGCCTCCGCAGCAAAAAAGACAAACGTCCAGCTTTTGCTGCCACAGCAAAGGTGCCAGCGGGGAAAAGTGATGCTGGTCCTCACTGCCTCCTGGAACCCCTTCAAATGCCCCAGACAATTTGGCCCTATCTGCTTTCCTGTGCACTCTATCCTCAAAAGCACCTTTTTTCTCTTTTAGCGGTGTTTGGGGCAAAAATGATAAACGTCCAGCTTTTGCTGCCACAGCAAAGGTGCCAGCGGGGAAAACTCATGCTGGTCCTCACTGCTTCCTGGAACCCCTTCAAATGCCCCAGACAATTTGGCCCTCTCTGCTTTCCTGAGGACTCTATCCTCAAAAGCACATTTTTTTACTTTTGGCGCTCTCTGGAGCAAAAAAGACAAACGTCCAGCTTTTGCTGCCACAGCAAAGGTGCCAGCGGGGAAAAGTCATGCTGGTCCTCACTGCCTCCTGGAACCCCTTCAAATGCCCCAGACAATTTGGCCCTTTCTGCTTTCCTGAGGACTCTATCCTCAAAAGCACCTTTTTTCACTCTCGGCAGCCTCTGCAGCAAAAAAGACAAACGTCCAGCTTTTGCTGCCACAGCAAAGGTGCCAGCGGGGAAAAGTGATGCTGGTCCTCACTGCCTCCTGGAACCCCTTCAAATGCCCCAGACAATTTGGCCCTCTCTGCTTTCCTGCGCACTCTATCCTCAAAAGCACCTTTTTTCACTCTCGGAAGACTTGGGAGCAAAAATGACAAACGTCCAGCTTTTGTTGCCACAGCAAAGGTGCCAGCGGGGAAAAGTGATGCTGGTCCTCACTGCCTCCTGGAACCCCTTCAAATGCCCCAGACAATTTGGCCCTCTCTGCTTTCCTGCGGACTCTATCCGCAAAAGCACCTTTTTTCAGTCTCGGAAGCCTCCGCAGCAAAAAAGACAAACGTCCAGCTTTTGCTGCCACAGCAAAGGTGCCAGCGGGGAAAAGTGATGCTGGTCCTCACTGCCTCCTGGAACCCCTTAAATGCCCCACACAATTTGGCCCTCTGTGCTTTCCTGCGCAGTCTATCCTCAAAAGCACATTTGTTCAACTTCAGCGGTCTTTGGAGAAAAAAAGACAAACGTCCACCTTTTGCTGCCACAGCAAAGGTGCCAGCGGGGAAAAGTGATGCTGGTCCTCACTGCCTCCTGGAACCCCTTCAAATGCCCTAGACAATTTGGCCCTCTCTGCTTTCCTGCGCACTCTATCCTCAAAAGCACATTTTTTCATTCTCGGCGGCGTTTGGAGCAAAACAGACAAACGTCCAGCTTTTGCTGCCACAGCAAAGGTGCCAGCGGGGAAAAGTGATGCTGGTCCTCACTGCCTCCTGGAACCGCTTCAAATGCCCCAGACAATTTGGCCCTCTCTGCTTTCCTGCGGACTCTATCCTCAAAAGCACCTTTTTTCACTCTCGGCTGCCTCCGGAGCAAAAATGAAAAACGTTTAGGTTTTGCTGCCTCAGCAAAGGAGCCAGCCAGGAAAAGTGATGCTGCTCCTCACTGCCTCCTGGAACCCCTTCAAATGCCCCAGACAATTTGGCCCTCTCTGCTTTCCTGCGCACTCTATTTTCAAAAGCACCTTTTTTCACTCTCGGCGGCGTTTGGAGCAACAGACAAACGTCCAGCTAGTGCTGCCACAGCAGAGGTGCCAGCGGGGAAAAGTGATGCTGGTCCTCACTGCCTCCTGGAACCCCTTCAAATGCCCCAGACAATTTGGCCCTCTCTGCTTTCCTGCGCAGTCTATCCTCAAAAGCACCTCTTTTCACTCTCGGCATCCTCCGCAGCAAAAATGAAAAAAGTTTTGGTTTTCCTGCCACAGCAATGGTGCCAGCGGGGAAAAGTGATGCTGGTCCTCACTGCCTCCTGGAACCCCTTCAAATAACCCACACAATTTGGCCCTCTCTGCTTTCCTGCGCACTCTATCCTCAAAAGCACCTTTCTCACTTTTAGCGGTCTTTGGAGAAAAAATGAATAACGTCGAGCTTTTGCTGCCACAGCAAAGGTGCCAGCGGGGAAAAGTGATGCTGGTCCTCACTGCCTCCTGAAACCCCTTCAAATGCCCCAGACAATTTGGCCCTCTCTGCTTTCCTGCGCACTCTATCCTCAAAAGCACGTTTTTTCACTTTCTGCATTGTTTCGAGCAAAAAAGACAAACGTCCAGCTTTTGCTGCCACAGCAAAGGTGCCAGCGGGGAAAAGTGATGCTGGTCCTCACTGCCTCCTGGAACCCCTTCAACTACCGCAGACAATTTGGCCCTCTCTGCTTTCTTGCGCACTCTATCCTCAAAAGCACCTTTGTTCACTTTTAGCTGTCTTTGGAGAAAAAGTGACAAACGTCCATATTTTGCTGCCACAGCAAATGTGCCAGCGGGGAAAAGTGATGCTGGTCCTCACTGCCTCCTGAAACCCCTTCAAATGCCCCAGACAATTTGGCCCTCTCTGCTTTCCTGCGCACTCTATCCTCAAAAGCACGTTTTTTCACTTTCTGCATTGTTTCGAGCAAAAAAGACAAACGTCCAGCTTTTGCTGCCACAGCAAAGGTGCCAGCGGGGAAAAGTGATGCTGGTCCTCACTGCCTCCTGGAACCCCTTCAACTACCGCAGACAATTTGGCCCTCTCTGCTTTCCTGCGCACTCTATCCTCAAAAGCACCTTTTTTCACTCTCGGCTCTCTCTGGAGCAAAAAAGACAAACGTCCAGCTTTTGCTGCCACAGCAAAGGTGCCAGCGGGGAAAAGTGATGCTGGTCCTCACTGCCTCCTGGAACCCCTTCAAATGCCCCAGACAATTTGGCCCTTTCTGCTTTCCTGCGCACTCTATCCTCAAAAGCACATTTTTTCATTCTCGGCGGCGTTTGGAGCAAAACAGACAAACGTCCAGCTTTTGCTGCCACAGCAAAGGTGCCAGCGGGGAAAAGTGATGCTGGTCCTCACTGCCTCCTGGAACCCCTTCAAATGCCCTACACAATTTGGCCCTCTCTGCTTTCCTGCGTACTCTATACTCAAAAGCACCTTTTTTCACTCTCGGCTATGTTTTGGGCAAAAAAGACAAACGTCCAGCTTTTGCTGCCACAGCAAAGGTGCCAGCGGGGAAAAGTGATGCTGGTCCTCACTGCCTCCTGGAACCCCTTCAAATGCCCCAGACAATTTGGCCCTCTCTGCTTTCCTGCGCACTCTATCCTCAAAAGCACCTTTTTTCACTCTCGGCAGCCTCCGGAGCAAAAATGACAAACGTTTAGGTTTTGCTGCCTCAGCAAAGGAGCCAGCCAGGAAAAGTGATGCTGCTCCTCACTGCCTCCTGGAACCCCTTCAAATGCGCCAGACAATTTGGCCCTCTCTGCTTTCCTGCGCACTCTATTTTCAAAAGCAACTTTTTTCACTCTCGACAGCCTCCGTAGCAAAAAAGACAAACGTCCAGCTTTTGCTGACACAGCAAATGTGCCAGCCAGGAAAAGTGATGCTGCTCCTCACTGCCTCCTGGAACCCCTTCAAATGCCCCACAAAATTTGGCCCTCTCTGCTTTCCTGCGCACTCTATCCTCAAAAGCACCTTTGTTCACTTTTAGCGGTGTTTGGAGCAAAAAAGACAAACGTCCAGCTTTTGCTGCCACAGCAAAGGTGCCAGCCAGGAAAAGTGATGCTGCTCCTCACTGCCTCCTGGAACCCCTTCAAATGCCCCACAAAATTTGGCCCTCTCTGCTTTCCTGCACACTCTAGCCTCAAAAGCACCTTTTTTTACTCTCAGCAGCCTCCTGAGCAAAAATGACAAACGTTTAGGTTTTGCTGCAACAGCAAAGGTGCCAGCGGGGAAAAGTGATGCTGCTCCTCACTGCCTCCTGGAACCCCTTCAAATGCCTCAGATAATTTGGCCCTCTCTGCTTTCCTGCGCACTCTATCCTCAAAAGCACCTTTTTTCTCTTTTAGCGGTGTTTGGGGCAAAAATGACAAACGTCAAACTTTTGCTGCCACAGCAAAGGTTTCAGCAGGGAAAAGTGATGCTGGTCCTCACTGCCTCCTGGAACCCCTTCAAATGCCCCAGACAATTTGGCCCTCTCTGCTTTCCTGTACACTCTATCCTCAAAAGCACCTTTTTTTCACTTTCGTCAGCCTCCGCAGCAAAAAAGACAAACATCCAGCATTTCCTGCCACAGCAAAGGTGCCAGCGGGGAAAAGTGATGCTGGTCCTCACTGCCTCCTGGAACCCCTTCAAATAACCCACACAATTTGGCCCTCTCTGCTTTCCTGCGCACTCTATCCTCAAAAGCACCTTTGTTCACTTTTAGCGGTGTTTGGAGAAAAAATGACAAACGTCCAGCTTTTGCTGCCACAGCAAAGGTGCCAGCGGGGAAAAGTGATGCTGGTCCTCACTGCCTCCTGAAACCCCTTCAAGTGCCCTAGACAATTTGGCCCTCTCTGCTTTCCTGCGCACTCTATCCTCAAAAGCACGTTTTTTCACTCTCGGCAGCCTCCGCAGCAAAAAAGACAAACATCCAGCTTTTGCTACCACAGCAAAGGTGCCAGCGGGGAAAAGTGATGCTGGTCCTCACTGCCTCCTGGAACCCCTTCAAATGCCCCAGACAATTTGGCCCTCTCTGCTTTCCTGCGCACTCTATCCTCAAAAGCACCTTTTTTCACTCTCGGTAGCGTTTGGAGCAATACAGACAAACGTCCAGCTTTTGCTGCCACAGCAAAGGTGCCAGCGGGGAAAAGTGATGCTGCTCCTCAATGCCTCCTGGAACCCCATCGAATGCCCCAGACAATTTGGCCCTCTCTGCTTTCCTGCGCACTCTATCCTCAAAAGCACATTTGTTCACTTTTAGCTGTCTTTGGAGATAAAGTGACAAACGTCCAGCTTTTGCTGCCACAGCAAAGGTGCCAGCGGGGAAAAGTGATGCTGGTCCTCACTGCCTCCTGGAACCCCTTCAAATGCCCCACACAATTTGGCCCTCTCTGCTTTCCTGCGTACTCTATACTCAAAAGCACCTTTTTTCACTCTCGGCTATGTTTTGGGCAAAAAAGACAAACGTCCAGCTTTTGCTGCCACAGCAAAGGTGCCAGTGGGGAAAACTCATGCTGGTCCTCACTGCCTCCTGGAACAGCTTCAAATGCCCCAGACAATTTGGCCCTCTCTGCTTTCCTGCGCACTCTATCCTCAAAAGCACCTTTTTTCACTCTCGGCAGCCTCCGGAGCAAAAATGACAAACGTTTAGGTTTTGCTGCCTCAGCAAAGGAGCCAGCGGGGAAAAGTGATGCTGCTCCTCACTGCCTCCTGGAACCCCTTCAAATGCCCCAGACAATTTGCCCCTCTCTGCTTTCCTGCGCACTCTATCCTCAAAAGCACGTTTTTTCACTCTCGGCAGCCTCCGCAGCAAAAAAGACAAACATCCAGCTTTTGCTACCACAGCAAAGGTGCCAGCGGGGAAAAGTGATGCTGGTCCTCACTGCCTCCTGGAACCCCTTCAAATGCCCCAGACAATTTGGCCCTCTCTGCTTTCCTGCGCACTCTATCCTCAAAAGCACCTTTTTTCACTCTCGGTAGCGTTTGGAGCAATACAGACAAACGTCCAGCTTTTGCTGCCACAGCAAAGGTGCCAGCGGGGAAAAGTGATGCTGCTCCTCAATGCCTCCTGGAACCCCATCGAATGCCCCAGACAATTTGGCCCTCTCTGCTTTCCTGCGCACTCTATCCTCAAAAGCACATTTGTTCACTTTTAGCTGTCTTTGGAGAAAAAGTGACAAACGTCCAGCTTTTGCTGCCACAGCAAAGGTGCCAGCGGGGAAAAGTGATGCTGGTCCTCACTGCCTCCTGGAACCCCTTCAAATGCCCCACACAATTTGGCCCTCTCTGCTTTCCTGCGTACTCTATACTCAAAAGCACCTTTTTTCACTCTCGGCTATGTTTGGGGCAAAAAAGACAAACGTCCAGCTTTTGCTGCCACAGCAAAGGTGCCAGCGGGGAAAACTCATGCTGGTCCTCACTGCCTCCTGGAACCGCTTCAAATGCCCCAGACAATTTGGCCCTCTCTGCTTTCCTGCGCACTCTATCCTCAAAAGCACCTTTTTTCACTCTCGGCAGCCTCCGGAGCAAAAATGACAAACGTTTAGGTTTTGCTGCCTCAGCAAAGGAGCCAGCCAGGAAAAGTGATGCTGCTCCTCACTGCCTCCTGGAACCCCTTCAAATGCCCCAGACAATTTGCCCCTCTCTGCTTTCCTGCGCACTCTATTTTCAAAAGCACCCTTTTTCACCATCGACAGCCTCCGTAGCAAAAAAGACAAACGTCCAGCTTTTGCTGACACAGCAAATGTGCCAGCCAGGAAAAGTGATGCTGCTCCTCACTGCCTCCTGGAACCCCTTCAAATGCCCCACAAAATTTGGCCCTCTCTGCTTTCCTGCGCACTCTATCCTCAAAAGCACCTTTGTTCACTTTTAGCGGTATTTGGAGCAAAAAAGACAAACATCCAGCTTTTGCTGCCACAGCAAAGGAGCCAGCCAGGAAAAGTGATGCTGGTCCTCACTGCCTCCTGGAACCCCTTCAAATGCCCTAGACAATTTGGCCCTCTCTGCTTTCCTGCACACTCTAGCCTCAAAAGCACCTTTTTTTACTCTCAGGAGCCTCCTGAGCAAAAATGACAAACGTTTAGGTTTTGCTGCAACAGCAAAGGTGCCAGCGGGGAAAAGTGATGCTGGTCCTCACTGCCTCCTGGAACCCCTTCAAGTGCTCTAGGCAATTTGGCCCTCTCTGCTTTCCTGCGCACTCTATCCTCAAAAGCACCTTTTTTCACTCTCGGCGGCGTTTGGAGCAAAACAGACAAACGTCCAGCTAGTGCTGCCACAGCAGAGGTGCCAGCGGGGAAAAGTGATGCTGGTCCTCACTGCCTCCTGGAACCCCTTCAAATGCCCCAGACAATTTGGCCCTCTCTGCTTTCCTGCGCAGTCTATCCTCAAAAGCACCTTTTTTCACTCTCGGCAGCCTCCGGAGCAAAAATGACAAACGTTTTGGTTTTCCTGCCACAGCAATGGTGCCAGCGGGGAAAAGTGATGCTGGTCCTCACTGCCTCCTGGAACCCCTTCAAATGCCCCAGACAATTTGGCCCTCTCTGCTTTCCTGCGCACTCTATCCTCAAAAGCACCTTTTTTCAATCTCAGCGGCCTCCGGAGCAAAAAAGACAAACGTCCAGCTTTTGCTGCCACAGCAAAGGTGCCAGCGGGGAAAAGTGATGCTGGTCCTCACTGCCTCCTGAAACCCCTTCAAATGCCCCAGACAATTTGGCCCTCTCTGCTTTCCTGCGCACTCTATCCTCAAAAGCACCTTTTTTTCACTTTCTGCATTGTTTGGAGCAAAAAAGACAAACGTCCAGCTTTTGCTGCCACAGCAATGGTGCCAGCGGGGAAAACGCATGCTGGTCCTCACTGCCTCCTGGAACCCCTTCAAATGCCGCAGACAATTTGGCCCTCTCTGCTTTCTTGCGCACTCTATCCTCAAAAGCACCTTTGTTCACTTTTAGCTGTCTTTGGAGAAAAATTGACAAACGTCCATATTTTGCTGCCACAGCAAAGGTGCCAGCGGGGAAAAGTGATGCTGGTCCTCACTGCTTCCTGGAACCCCGTCAAATGCCCCAGACAATTTGGCCCTCTCTGCTTTCCTGCGCACTCTATCCTCAAAAGCACCTTTTTTCACTCTCGGAAGACTCCGGAGCAAAAATGACAAACGTTTAGGTTTTGCTGCCACAGCAAAGGTGCCAGCGGGGAAAGTGATGCTGGTCCTCACTGCCTCCTGGAACCCCTTCAAATGCTGGAGACAATTTCGACCTCTCTGCTTTCCTGGGCACTCTATCCTCAAAAGCACCTTTTTTCACTTTCGGCAGCCTCCGCAGCAAAAAAGACAAACGTCCAGCTTTTGCTGCCACAGTAAAGGTGCCAGCGGAGAAAAGTGATGCTGGTTGTCACTGCCTCCTGGAACCCCTTCAAATGCCCCAGACAATTTGGCCCTCTCTGCTTTCCTGAGGACTCTATCCTCAAAAGCACCTTTTTTCACTTTCGGCGCTGTCTGGAGCAAAAAAGACAAACGTCCACATTTTCCTGCCACAGCTAAAGTGCCAGCGGGGAAAAGTGATGCTGGTCCTCACTGCCTCCTGGAACCCCTTCAAATGCCCCAGACAATTTGGCCCTCTCTGCTTTCCTGAGGACTCTATCCGCAAAAGCACCTTTTTTCACTTTCGGCGCTCCCTGGAGCAAAAAAGACAAACGTCCAGCTTTTGCTGCCACAGCAAAGGTGCCAGCGGGGAAAAGTCATGCTGGTCCTCACTGCCTCCTGGAACCCCTTCAAATGCCCCAGACAATTTGGCCCATTCTGCTTTCCAGAGGACTCTATCCTCAAAAGCACCTTTTTTCACTTTCGGCGCTCTCTGGAGAAAAAAAGACAAACGTCCAGCTTTTGCTTCCACAGCTAAAGTGCCAGCGGGGAAAAGTGATGCTGGTCCTTACTGCCTCCTGGAACCCCTTCAAATGCCACAGACAATTTGGCCCTCTCTGCTTTCCTGCGCACTCTATTTTCAAAAGCACCTTTTTTCACCATCGACAGCCTCCGTAGCAAAAAAGACAAATGTCCAGCTTTTGCTGACACAGCAAATGTGCCAGCCAGGAAAACTCATGCTGGTCCTCACTGCCTCCTGGAACCCCTTCAAATGCCCCACAAAATTTGGCCCTCTCTGCTTTCCTGCGCACTCTATCCTCAAAAGCACCTTTGTTCACTTTTAGCCTTGTTTGGAGCAAAAAAGACAAACGTCCAGCTTTTGCTGCCACAGCAAAGGTGCCAGCGGGGAAAAGTGATGCTGGTCCTCACTGCCTCCTGGAACCCCTTCAAATGCCACAGACAATTTGGCCCTCTCTGCTTTCCTGCGCACTCTATCCTCAAAAGCACCTTTTTTCAATCTCGGCGGCCTCCGGAGCAAAACAGACAAACGTCCAGCTTTTGCTGCCACAGCAAAGGTGCCAGCGGGGAAAAGTGATGCTGGTCCTCACTGCCTCCTGAAACCCCTTCAAATGCCCCAGACAATTTGGCCCTCTCTGCTTTCCTGCGCACTCTATCCTCAAAAGCACCTTTTTTTCACTTTCTGCATTGTTTGGAGCAAAAAAGACAAACGTCCAGCTTTTGCTGCCACAGCAAAAGTGCCAGCGGGGAAAACTCATGCTGGTCCTCACTGCCTCCTGGAACCCCTTCAAATGCCGCAGACAATTTGGCCCTCTCTGCTTTCTTGCGCACTCTATCCTCAAAAGCACCTTTGTTCACTTTTAGCTGTCTTTGGAGAAAAAGTGACAAACGTCCATATTTTGCTGCCACAGCAAAGGTGCCAGCGGGGAAAAGTGATGCTGGTCCTCACTGCTTCCTGGAACCCCGTCAAATGCCCCAGACAATTTGGCCCTCTCTGCTTTCCTGCGCACTCTATCCTCAAAAGCACCTTTTTTCACTCTCGGAAGACTCCGGAGCAAAAATGACAAACGTTTAGGTTTTGCTGCCACAGCAAAGGTGCCAGCGGGGAAAAGTGATGCTGCTCCTCACTGCCTCCTGGAACCCCTTCAAATGCTGGAGACAATTTCGACCTCTCTGCTTTCCTGGGCACTCTATCCTCAAAAGCACCTTTTTTCACTTTCGGCAGCCTCCGCAGCAAAAAAGACAAACGTCCAGCTTTTGCTGCCACAGCAAAGGTGCCAGCGGGGAAAAGTGATGCTGGTTGTCACTGCCTCCTGGAACCCCTTCAAATGCCCCAGACAATTTGGCCCTCTCTGCTTTCCTGAGGACTCTATCCTCAAAAGCACCTTTTTTCACTTTCGGCGCTGTCTGGAGCAAAAAAGACAAACGTCCACATTTTCCTGCCACAGCTAAAGTGCCAGCGGGGAAAAGTGATGCTGGTCCTCACTGCCTCCTTGAACCCCTTCAAATGCCCCAGACAATTTGGCCCTCTCTGCTTTCCTGAGGACTCTATCCTCAAAAGCACCTTTTTTCACTTTCGGCGCTCTCTGGAGCAAAAAAGACAAACGTCCAGCTTTTGCTGCCACAGCAAAGGTGCCAGCGGGGAAAAGTCATGCTGGTCCTCACTGCCTCGTGGAACCCCTTTAAATGCCCCAGACAATTTGGCCCATTCTGCTTTCCAGAGGACTCTATCCTCAAAAGCACCTTTTTTCACTTTCGGCGCTCTCTGGAGCAAAAAAGACAAACGTCCAGCTTTTGCTGCCACAGCTAAAGTGCCAGCGGGGAAAAGTGATGCTGGTCCTTACTGCCTCCTGGAACCCCTTCAAATGCCACAGACAATTTGGCCCTCTCTGCTTTCCTGAGGACTGTATCCGCAAAAGCACCTTTTTTCACTTTTGGCGCTCTCTGGAGCAAAAAATACAAACATCCAGATTTTGCTGCCACAGCTAAAATGCCAGCGGGGAAAAGTGATGCTGGTTGTCACTGCCTCCTGGAACCCCTTCAAATGCCCTAGACAATTTGGTCCTCTCTGCTTTCCTGCGCACTCTAGCCTCAAAAGCACCTTTTTTTACTCTCAGCAGCCTCCTGAGCAAAAATGACAAACGTTTAGGTTTTGCTGCAACAGCAAAGGTGCCAGCGGGGAAAAGTGATGCTGGTCCTCACTGCCTCCTGGAACCCCTTCAAGTGCTCTAGGCAATTTGGCCCTCTCTGCTTTCCTGCGCACTCTATCCTCAAAAGCACCTTTTTTCACTCTCGGCGGCGTTTGGAGCAAAACAGACAAACGTCCAGCTAGTGCTGCCACAGCAGAGGTGCCAGCGGGGAAAAGTGATGCTGGTCCTCACTGCCTCCTGGAACCCCTTCAAATGCCCCAGACAATTTGGCCCTCTCTGCTTTCCTGCGCAGTCTATCCTCAAAAGCACCTTTTTTCACTCTCGGCAGCCTCCGGAGCAAAAATGACAAACGTTTTGGTTTTCCTGCCACAGCAATGGTGCCAGCGGGGAAAAGTGATGCTGGTCCTCACTGCCTCCTGGAACCCCTTTAAATGCCCCAGACAATTTGGCCCTCTCTGCTTTCCTGAGGACTCTATCCGCAAAAGCACCTTTTTTCACTTTCGGCGCTCTCTGGAGCAAAAAAGACAAACGTCCAGCTTTTGCTGCCACAGCAAAGGTGCCAGCGGGGAAAAGTGATGCTGGTCCTCACTGCCTCCTGAAACCCCTTCAAATGCCCCAGACAATTTGGCCCTCTCTGCTTTCCTGCGCACTCTATCCTCAAAAGCACCTTTTTTTCACTTTCTGCATTGTTTGGAGCAAAAAAGACAAACGTCCAGCTTTTGCTGCCACAGCAAAGGTGCCAGCGGGGAAAACTCATGCTGGTCCTCACTGCCTCCTGGAACCCCTTCAAATGCCGCAGACAATTTGGCCCTCTCTGCTTTCTTGCGCACTCTATCCTCAAAAGCACCTTTGTTCACTTTTAGCTGTCTTTGGAGAAAAAGTGACAAACGTCCATATTTTGCTGCCACAGCAAAGGTGCCAGCGGGGAAAAGTGATGCTGGTCCTCACTGCTTCCTGGAACCCCGTCAAATGCCCCAGACAATTTGGCCCTCTCTGCTTTCCTGCGCACTCTATTTTCAAAAGCACCTTTTTTCACTCTCGGCGGCGTTTGGAGCAACAGACAAACGTCCAGCTAGTGCTGCCACAGCAGAGGTGCCAGCGGGGAAAAGTGATGCTGGTCCTCACTGCCTCCTGGAACCCCTTCAAATGCCCCAGACAATTTGGCCCTCTCTGCTTTCCTGCGCAGTCTATCCTCAAAAGCACCTCTTTTCACTCTCGGCAGCCTCCGCAGCAAAAATGACAAAAGTTTTGGTTTTCCTGCCACAGCAATGGTGCCAGCGGGGAAAAGTGATGCTGGTCCTCACTGCCTCCTGGAACCCCTTCAAATGCCCCAGACAATTTGGCCCTCTCTGCTTTCCTGCGCACTCTATCCTCAAAAGCACCTTTCTCACTTTTAGCGGTCTTTGGAGAAAAAATGAATAACGTCGAGCTTTTGCTGCCACAGCAAAGGTGCCAGCGGGGAAAAGTGATGCTGGTCCTCACTGCCTCCTGAAACCCCTTCAAATGCCCCAGACAATTTGGCCCTCTCTGCTTTCCTGCGCACTCTATCCTCAAAAGCACGTTTTTTCACTTTCTGCATTGTTTCGAGCAAAAAAGACAAACGTCCAGCTTTTGCTGCCACAGCAAAGGTGCCAGCGGGGAAAAGTGATGCTGGTCCTCACTGCCTCCTGGAACCCCTTCAACTACCGCAGACAATTTGGCCCTCTCTGCTTTCTTGCGCACTCTATCCTCAAAAGCACCTTTGTTCACTTTTAGCTGTCTTTGGAGAAAAAGTGACAAACGTCCATATTTTGCTGCCACAGCAAAGGTGCCAGCGGGGAAAAGTGATGCTGGTCCTCACTGCCTCCTGGAACCCCTTCAACTACCGCAGAAAATTTGGCCCTCTCTGCTTTCTTGCGCACTCTATCCTCAAAAGCACCTTTGTTCACTTTTAGCTGTCTTTGGAGAAAAAGTGACAAACGTCCATATTTTGCTGCCACAGCAAAGGTGCCAGCGGGGAAAAGTGATGCTGGTCCTCACTGCCTCCTGGAACCCCTTCAAATGCCCTAGACAATTTGGTCCTCTCTGCTTTCCTGCGCACTCTAGCCTCAAAAGCACCTTTTTTTACTCTCAGCAGCCTCCTGAGCAAAAATGACAAACGTTTAGGTTTTGCTGCAACAGCAAAGGTGCCAGCGGGGAAAAGTGATGCTGGTCCTCACTGCCTCCTGGAACCCCTTCAAGTGCTCTAGGCAATTTGGCCCTCTCTGCTTTCCTGCGCACTCTATCCTCAAAAGCACCTTTTTTCACTCTCGGCGGCTTTTGGAGCAAAACAGACAAACGTCCAGCTAGTGCTGCCACAGCAGAGGTGCCAGCGGGGAAAAGTGATGCTGGTCCTCACTGCCTCCTGGAACCCCTTCAAATGCCCCAGACAATTTGGCCCTCTCTGCTTTCCTGCGCAGTCTATCCTCAAAAGCACCTTTTTTCACTCTCGGCAGCCTCCGGAGCAAAAATGACAAACGTTTTGGTTTTCCTGCCACAGCAATGGTGCCAGCGGGGAAAAGTGATGCTGGTCCTCACTGCCTCCTGGAACCCCTTTAAATGCCCCAGACAATTTGGCCCTCTCTGCTTTCCTGAGGACTCTATCCGCAAAAGCACCTTTTTTCACTTTCGGCGCTCTCTGGAGCAAAAAAGACAAACGTCCAGCTTTTGCTGCCACAGCAAAGGTGCCAGCGGGGAAAAGTGATGCTGGTCCTCACTGCCTCCAGGAACCCCTTCAAATGCCCCAGACAATTTGGCCCTCTCTGCTTTCCTGCGCACTCTATCCTCAAAAGCACCTTTTTTTCACTTTCTGCATTGTTTGGAGCAAAAAAGACAAACGTCCAGCTTTTGCTGCCACAGCAAAGGTGCCAGCGGGGAAAACTCATGCTGGTCCTCACTGCCTCCTGGAACCCCTTCAAATGCCGCAGACAATTTGGCCCTCTCTGCTTTCTTGCGCACTCTATCCTCAAAAGCACCTTTGTTCACTTTTAGCTGTCTTTGGAGAAAAAGTGACAAACGTCCATATTTAGCTGCCACAGCAAAGGTGCCAGCGGGGAAAAGTGATGCTGGTCCTCACTGCTTCCTGGAACCCCGTCAAATGCCCCAGACAATTTGGCCCTCTCTGCTTTCCTGCGCACTCTATCCTCAAAAGCACCTTTTTTCACTCTCGGAAGACTCCGGAGCAAAAATGACAAAAGTTTAGGTTTTGCTGCCACAGCAAAGGTGCCAGCGGGGAAAAGTGATGCTGCTCCTCACTGCCTCCTGGAACCCCTTCAAATGCTGGAGACAATTTCGACCTCTCTGCTTTCCTGCGCACTCTATCCTCAAAAGCACCTTTTTTCACTTTCGGCAGCCTCCGCAGCAAAAAAGACAAACGTCCAGCTTTTGCTGCCACAGTAAAGGTGCCAGCGGGGAAAAGTGATGCTGGTTGTCACTGCCTCCTGGAACCCCTTCAAATGCCGCAGACAATTTGGCCCTCTCTGCTTTCCTGAGGACTCTATCCTCAAAAGCACCTTTTTTCACTTTCGGCGCTGTCTGGAGCAAAAAAGACAAACGTCCACATTTTCCTGCCACAGCTAAAGTGCCAGCGGGGAAAAGTGATGCTGGTCCTCACTGCCTCCTGGAACCCCTTCAAATGCCCCAGACAATTTGGCCCTCTCTGCTTTCCTGAGCACTCTATCCTCAAAAGCACCTTTTTTCACTTTCGGCGCTCTCTGGAGCAAAAAAGACAAACGTCCAGCTTTTGCTGCCACAGCTAAAGTGCCAGCGGGGAAAAGTGATGCTGGTCCTTACTGCCTCCTGGAACCCCTTCAAATGCCACAGACAATTTGGCCCTCTCTGCTTTCCTGAGGACTCTATCCGCAAAAGCACCTTTTTTCACTTTTGGCGCTCTCTGGAGCAAAAAATACAAACGTCCAGATTTTGCTGCCACAGCTAAAATGCCAGCGGGGAAAAGTGATGCTGGTTGTCACTGCCTCCTGGAACCCCTTCAAATGCCCTAGACAATTTGGTCCTCTCTGCTTTCCTGCGCACTCTAGCCTCAAAAGCACCTTTTTTTACTCTCAGCAGCCTCCTGAGCAAAAATGACAAACGTTTAGGTTTTGCTGCAACAGCAAAGGTGCCAGCGGGGAAAAGTGATGCTGGTCCTCACTGCCTCCTGGAACCCCTTCAAGTGCTCTAGGCAATTTGGCCCTCTCTGCTTTCCTGCGCACTCTATCCTCAAAAGCACCTTTTTTCACTCTCGGCAGCGTTTGGAGCAAAACAGACAAACGTCCAGCTAGTGCTGCCACAGCAGAGGTGCCAGCGGGGAAAAGTGATGCTGGTCCTCACTGCCTCCTGGAACCCCTTCAAATGCCCGAGACAATTTGGCCCTCTCTGCTTTCCTGCGCAGTCAATCCTCAAAAGCACCTTTTTTCACTCTCGGCAGCCTCCGGAGCAAAAATGACAAACGTTTTGGTTTTCCTGCCACAGCAATGGTGCCAGCGGGGAAAAGTGATGCTGGTCCTCACTGCCTCCTGGAACCCCTTTAAATGCCCCAGACAATTTGGCCCTCTCTGCTTTCCTGAGGACTCTATCCGCAAAAGCACCTTTTTTCACTTTCGGCGCTCTCTGGAGCAAAAAAGACAAACGTCCAGCTTTTGCTGCCACAGCAAAGGTGCCAGCGGGGAAAACTCATGCTGGTCCTCACTGCCTCCTGGAACCCCTTCAAATGCCGCAGACAATTTGGCCCTCTCTGCTTTCTTGCGCACTCTATCCTCAAAAGCACCTTTGTTCACTTTTAGCTGTCTTTGGAGAAAAAGTGACAAACGTCCATATTTAGCTGCCACAGCAAAGGTGCCAGCGGGGAAAAGTGATGCTGGTCCTCACTGCTTCCTGGAACCCCGTCAAATGCCCCAGACAATTTGGCCCTCTCTGCTTTCCTGCGCACTCTATCCTCAAAAGCACCTTTTTTCTCTCTCGGAAGACTCCGGAGCAAAAATGACAAAAGTTTAGGTTTTGCTGCCACAGCAAAGGTGCCAGCGGGGAAAAGTGATGCTGCTCCTCACTGCCTCCTGGAACCCCTTCAAATGCTGGAGACAATTTCGACCTCTCTGCTTTCCTGGGCACTCTATCCTCAAAAGCACCTTTTTTCACTTTCGGCAGCCTCCGCAGCAAAAAAGACAAACGTCCAGCTTTTGCTGCCACAGTAAAGGTGCCAGCGGGGAAAAGTGATGCTGGTTGTCACTGCCTCCTGGAACCCCTTCAAATGCCCCAGACAATTTGGCCCTCTCTGCTTTCCTGAGGACTCTATCCTCAAAAGCACCTTTTTTCACTTTCGGCGCTGTCTGGAGCAAAAAAGACAAACGTCCACATTTTCCTGCCACAGCTAAAGTGCCAGCGGGGAAAAGTGATGCTGGTCCTCACTGCCTCCTGGAACCCCTTCAAATGCCCCAGACAATTTGGCCCTCTCTGCTTTCCTGAGGACTCTATCCTCAAAAGCACCTTTTTTCACTTTCGGCGCTCTCTGTAGCAAAAAAGACAAACGTCCAGCTTTTGCTGCCACAGCAAAGGTGCCAGCGGGGAAAAGTCATGCTGGTCCTCACTGCCTCCTGGAACCCCTTCAAATGCCCCAGACAATTTGGCCCATTCTGCTTTCCAGAGGACTCTATCCTCAAAAGCACCTTTTTTCACTTTCGGCGCTCTCTGGAGCAAAAAAGACAAACGTCCAGCTTTTGCTGCCACAGCTAAAGTGCCAGCGGGGAAAAGTGATGCTGGTCCTTACTGCCTCCTGGAACCCCTTCAAATGCCACAGACAATTTGGCCCTCTCTGCTTTCCTGAGGACTCTATCCGCAAAAGCACCTTTTTTCACTTTCGGCGCTCTCTGGAGCAAAAAAGACAAACGTCCAGATTTTGCTGCCACAGCTAAAATGCCAGCGGGTAAAAGTGATGCTGGTTGTCACTGCCTCCTGGAACCCCTTCAAATGCCCGAGACAATTTGGCCCTCTCTGCTTTCCTGAGGACTCTATCCTCAAAAGCACCTTTTTTCACTTTTGTCACTGTTTGGAGCAAAAAAGACAAACGTCCAGCTTTTGCTGCCACAGCAAAGGTGCCAGCGGGGAAAAGTGATGCTGGTCCTCACTGCCTCCCGGAACCCCTTCAAATGCCCCAGACAATTTGGCCCTCTCTGCTTTCCTGAGGACTCTATCCACAAAAGCACCTTTTTTCACTTTTGGCGCTCTCTGGAGCAAAAAAGACAAACGTCCACATTTTCCTGCCACAGCTAAAGTGCCAGCGGGGAAAAGTGATGCTGGTCCTCACTGCCTCCTGGAACCCCTTCAAATGCCCCAGACAATTTGGCCCTCTCTGCTTTCCTGAGGACTCTATCCTCAAAAGCACCTTTTTTCACTTTCGGCGCTCTCTGGAGCAAAAAAGACAAACGTCCAGCTTTTGCTGCCACAGCAAAGGTGCCAGCGGGGAAAAGTGATGCTGGTCCTCACTGCCTCGTGGAACCCCTTCAAATGCGCCAGACAATTTGGCCCTCTCTGCTTTCCTGAGGACTCTATCCGCAAAAGCACCTTTTTTCACTTTCAGCACTCTCTGGAGCAAAAAAGACAAACGTCCAGCTTTTGCTGCCACAGCAAAGGTGCCAGCAGGGAAAAGTGATGCTGGTCCTCACTGCCTCCTGGAACCCCTTCAAATGCCCCACACAATTTGGCCCTCTCTGCTTTCCTGAGGACTCTATCCGCAAAAGCACCTTTTTTCACTTTCGGCGCTCTCTGGAGCAAAAAAGACAAACATCCAGCTTTTCCTGCCACAGCTAAAGTGCCAGCGAGGAAAAGTGATGCTGGTCCTCACTGCCTCCTGGAACCCCTTCAAATGCCCCAGACAATTTGGCCCTCTCTGCTTTCCTGAGGACTCTATCCTCAAAAGCACCTTTTTTCACTTTCGGCGCTCTCTGGAGCAAAAAAGACAAACGTCCAGCTTTTGCTGCCACAGCTAAAGTGCCAGCGGGGAAAAGTGATGCTGGTCCTTACTGCCTCCTGGAACCCCTTCAAATGCCACAGACAATTTGGCCCTCTCTGCTTTCCTGAGGACTCTATCCGCAAAAGCACCTTTTTTCACTTTTGGCGCTCTCTGGAGCAAAAAATACAAACGTCCAGATTTTGCTGCCACAGCTAAAATGCCAGCGGGGAAAAGTGATGCTGGTTGTCACTGCCTCCTGGAACCCCTTCAAATGCCCTAGACAATTTGGTCCTCTCTGCTTTCCTGCGCACTCTAGCCTCAAAAGCACCTTTTTTTACTCTCAGCAGCCTCCTGAGCAAAAATGACAAACGTTTAGGTTTTGCTGCAACAGCAAAGGTGCCAGCGGGGAAAAGTGATGCTGGTCCTCACTGCCTCCTGGAACCCCTTCAAGTGCTCTAGGCAATTTGGCCCTCTCTGCTTTCCTGCGCACTCTATCCTCAAAAGCACCTTTTTTCACTCTCGGCGGCGTTTGGAGCAAAACAGACAAACGTCCAGCTAGTGCTGCCACAGCAGAGGTGCCAGCGGGGAAAAGTGATGCTGGTCCTCACTGCCTCCTGGAACCCCTTCAAATGCCCCAGACAATTTGGCCCTCTCTGCTTTCCTGCGCACTCTATCCTCAAAAGCACCTTTTTTCACTCTCGGCAGCCTCCGGAGCAAAAATGACAAACGTTTTGGTTTTCCTGCCACAGCAAAGGTGCCAGCGGGGAAAAGTGATGCTGGTCCTCACTGCCTCCTGGAACCCCTTTAAATGCCCCAGACAATTTGGCCCTCTCTGCTTTCCTGAGGACTCTATCCGCAAAAGCACCTTTTTTCACTTTCGGCGCTCTCTGGAGCAAAAAAGACAAACGTCCAGCTTTTGCTGCCACAGCAAAGGTGCCAGCGGGGAAAACTCATGCTGGTCCTCACTGCCTCCTGGAACCCCTTCAAATGCCGCAGACAATTTGGCCCTCTCTGCTTTCTTGCGCACTCTATCCTCAAAAGCACCTTTGTTCACTTTTAGCTGTCTTTGGAGAAAAAGTGACAAACGTCCATATTTTGCTGCCACAGCAAAGGTGCCAGCGGGGAAAAGTGATGCTGGTCCTCACTGCTTCCTGGAACCCCGTCAAATGCCCCAGACAATTTGGCCCTCTCTGCTTTCCTGCGCACTCTCTCCTTAAAAGCACCTTTTTTCACTCTCGGAAGACTCCGGAGCAAAAATGACAAAAGTTTAGGTTTTGCTGCCACAGCAAAGGTGCCAGCGGGGAAAAGTGATGCTGGTCCTCACTGCCTCCTGGAACCCCTTCAAATGCTGGAGACAATTTCGACCTCTCTGCTTTCCTGCGCACTCTATCCTCAAAAGCACCTTTTTTCACTTTCGGCAGCCTCCGCAGCAAAAAAGACAAACGTCCAGCTTTTGCTGCCACAGTAAAGGTGCCAGCGGGTAAAAGTGATGCTGGTTGTCACTGCCTCCTGGAACCCCTTCAAATGCCCGAGACAATTTGGCCCTCTCTGCTTTCCTGAGGACTCTATCCTCAAAAGCACCTTTTTTCACTTTTGTCGCTGTTTGGAGCAAAAAAGACAAACGTCCAGCTTTTGCTGCCACAGCAAAGGTGCCAGCGGGGAAAAGTGATGCTGGTCCTCACTGCCTCCTGGAACCCCTTCAAATGCCCGAGACAATTTGGCCCTCTCTGCTTTCCTGAGGACTCTATCCTCAAAAGCACCTTTTTTCACTTTCGGCGCTCTCTGGAGCAAAAATGACAAACGTTTAGGTTTTGCTGCAACAGCAAAGGTGCCAGCGGGGAAAAGTGATGCTGGTCCTCACTGCCTCCTGAAACCCCTTCAAATGCCCCAGACAATTTGGCCCTCTCTGCTTTCCTGAGGACTCTATCCTCAAAAGCACCTTTTTTCACTTTCGGCGCTGTCTGGAGCAAAAAAGACAAACGTCCACATTTTCCTGCCACAGCTAAAGTGCCAGCGGGGAAAAGTGATGCTGGTCCTCACTGCCTCCTGGAACCCCTTCAAATGCCCCAGACAATTTGGCCCTCTCTGCTTTCCTGCGGACTCTATCCGCAAAAGCACCTTTTTTCACTTTCGGCGCTCTCTGGAGCAAAAAAGACAAACGTCCAGCTTTTGCTGCCACAGCAAAGGTGCCAGCGGGGAAAAGTCATGCTGGTCCTCACTGCCTCCTGGAACCCCTTTAAATGCCCCAGACAATTTTGCCCATTCTGCTTTCCAGAGGACTCTATCCTCAAAAGCACCTTTTTTCACTTTCGGCGCTCTCTGGAGCAAAAAAGACAAACGTCCAGCTTTTGCTGCCACAGCTAAAGTGCCAGCGGGGAAAAGTGATGCTGGTCCTTACTGCCTCCTGGAACCCCTTCAAATGCCACAGACAATTTGGCCCTCTCTGCTTTCCTGAGGACTCTATCCGCAAAAGCACCTTTTTTCACTTTTGTCGCTCTCTGGAGCAAAAAAGACAAACGTCCAGCTTTTGCTGCCACAGCTAAAGTGCCAGCGGGGAAAAGTGATGCTGGTCCTCACTGCCTCCTGGAACCCCTTCAAATGCCGCAGACAATTTGGCCCTCTCTGCTTTCCTGCGCACTCTATCCTCAAAAGCACCTTTTTTCACTCTCGGAAGACTCCGAAGCAAAAATGACAAACGTTTAGGTTTTGCTGCCACAGCAAAAATGCCAGCGGGGAAAAGTGATGCTGCTCCTCACTGCCTCCTGGAACCCCTTCAAATGCTGGAGACAATTTCGACCTCTCTGCTTTCCTGGGCACTCTATCCTCAAAAGCACCTTTTTTCACTTTCGGCAGCCTCCGCAGCAAAAAAGACAAACGTCCAGCTTTTGCTGCCACAGTAAAGGTGCCAGCGGGGAAAAGTGATGCTGGTTGTCACTGCCTCCTGGAACCCCTTCAAATGCCCCAGACAATTTGGCCCTCTCTGCTTTCCTGAGGACTCTATCCTCAAAAGCACCTTTTTTCACTTTCGGCGCTCTCTGGAGCAAAAAAGACAAACGTCCACATTTTCCTGCCACAGCTAAAGTGCCAGCGGGGAAAAGTGATGCTGGTCCTCACTGCCTCCTGGAACCCCTTCAAATGCCCCAGACAATTTGGCCCTCTCTGCTTTCCTGCGGACTCTATCCTCAAAATCACCTTTTTTCACTTTCGGCGCTCTCTGGAGAAAAAAAGACAAACGTCCAGCTTTTGCTGCCACAGCAAAGGTGCTAGCGGGGAAAAGTCATGCTGGTCCTCACTGCCTCCTGGAACCCCTTTAAATGCCCCAGACAATTTGGCCCATTCTGCTTTCCAGAGGACTCTATCCTCAAAAGCACCTTTTTTCACTTTCGGCGCTCTCTGGAGCAAAAAAGACAAACGTCCAGATTTTGCTGCCACAGCAAAGGTGCCAGCGGGGAAAAGTGATGCTGGTTCTCACTGTCTCCTGCAACCCCTTTACATGCTCCATACAATTTGGCCCTCTCTGCTTTCCTGAGGACTCTATCCTCAAAAGCACCTTTTTTCACTTTCGGCGCTGTCTGGAGCAAAAAAGACAAACGTCCACATTTTCCTGCCACAGCTAAAGTGCCAGCGAGGAAAAGTGATGCTGGTCCTCACTGCCTCCTGGAACCCCTTCAAATGCCCCAGACAATTTGGCCCTCTCGGCTTTCCTGAGGACTCTATCCGCAAAAGCACCTTTTTTCACTTTCGGCGCTCTCTGGAGCAAAAAAGACAAACGTCCAGCTTTTGCTGCCACAGTAAAGGTGCCAGCGGGGAAAAGTGATGCTGGTTGTCACTGCCTCCTTGAACCCCTTCAAATGCCCCAGACAATTTGGCCCTCTCTGCTTTCCTGAGGACTCTATCCTCAAAAGCACCTTTTTTCACTTTCGGCGCTGTCTGGAGCAAAAAAAGACAAACGTCCACATTTTCCTGCCACAGCTAAAGTGCCAGCGGGGAAAAGTGATGCTGGTCCTCACTTCCTCGTTGAACCCCTTCAAATGCCCCAGACAATTTGGCCCTCTCTGCTTTCCTGAGGACTCTATCCACAAAAGCACCTTTTTTCACTTTTGGCGCTCTCTGGAGCAAAAAAGACAAACGTCCAGATTTTCCTGCCACAGCTAAAGTGCCAGCGGGGAAAAGTGATGCTGGTCCTCACTGCCTCCTGGAACCCCTTCAAATGCCCCAGACAATTTGGCCCTCTCTGCTTTCCTGAGGACTCTATCCGCAAAAGCACCTTTTTTCACTTTCGGCGCTCTCTGGAGCAAAAAAGACAAACGTCCAGCTTTTGCTGCCACAGCAAAGGTGCCAGCGGGGAAAAGTGATGCTGGTCCTCACTGCCTCCTGGAACCCCTTCAAATGCCCCAGACAATTTGGCCCTCTCTGCTTTCCTGAGGACTCTATCCGCAAAAGCACCTTTTTTCACTTTCGGCGCTCTCTGGAGCAAAAAAGACAAACGTCCAGCTTTTGCTGCCACAGCAAAGGTGCCAGCGGGGAAAAGTGATGCTGGTCCTCACTGCCTCCTGGAACCCCTTCAAATGCCCCAGACAATTTGGCCCTCTCTGCTTTCCTGAGGACTCTATCCGCAAAAGCACCTTTTTTCACTTTCAGCACTCTCTGGAGCAAAAAAGACAAACGTCCAGCTTTTGCTGCCACAGCAAAGGTGCCAGCAGGGAAAAGTGATGCTGGTCCTCACTGCCTCCTGGAACCCCTTCAAATGCCACAGACAATTTGGCCCTCTCTGCTTTCCTGAGGACTCTATCCGCAAAAGCACCTTTTTTCACTTTCGGCGCTCTCTGGAGCAAAAAAGACAAACGTCCAGCTTTTCCTGCCACAGCTAAAGTGCCAGCGAGGAAAAGTGATGCTGGTCCTCACTGCCTCCTGGAACCCCTTCAAATGCCACAGACAATTTGGCCCTCTCTGCTTTCCTGAGGACTCTACCCGCAAAAGCACCTTTTTTCACTTTCAGCACTCTCTGGAGCAAAAAAGACAAACGTCCAGCTTTTGCTGCCACAGCAAAGGTGCCAGCAGGGAAAAGTGATGCTGGTCCTCACTGCCTCCTGGAACCCCTTCAAATGCCACAGACAATTTGGCCCTCTCTGCTTTCCTGAGGACTCTATCCTCAAAAGCACCTTTTTTCACTTTCGGCGCTCTCTGGAGCAAAAAAGACAAACGTCCAGCTTTTGCTGCCACAGCAAAGGTGCCAGCGGGGAAAAGTGATGCTGGTCCTCACTGCCTCCTGGAACCCCTTCAAATGCCCCAGACAATTTGGCCCTCTCTGCTTTCCTGAGGACTCTATCCGCAAAAGCACCTTTTTTCACTTTCGGCGCTGTCTGGAGCAAAAAAGACAAACGTCCAGCTTTTGCTGCCACAGCAAAGGTGCCAGCGGGGAAAAGTGATGCTGGTCCTCACTGCCTCCTGGAACCCCTTCAAATGCCCCAGACAATTTGGCCCTCTCTGCTTTCCTGAGGACTCTATCCGCAAAAGCACCTTTTTTCACTTTCAGCACTCTCTGGAGCAAAAAAGACAAACGTCCAGCTTTTGCTGCCACAGCAAAGGTGCCAGCAGGGAAAAGTGATGCTGGTCCTCACTGCCTCCTGGAACCCCTTCAAATGCCACAGACAATTTGGCCCTCTCTGCTTTCCTGAGGACTCTATCCGCAAAAGCACCTTTTTTCACTTTCGGCGCTCTCTGGAGCAAAAAAGACAAACGTCCAGCTTTTCCTGCCAAAGCTAAAGTGCCAGCGAGGAAAAGTGATGCTGGTCCTCACTGCCTCCTGGAACCCCTTCAAATGCCACAGACAATTTGGCCCTCTCTGCTTTCCTGAGGACTCTATCCGCAAAAGCACCTTTTTTCACTTTCAGCACTCTCTGGAGCAAAAAAGACAAACGTCCAGCTTTTGCTGCCACAGCAAAGGTGCCAGCGAGGAAAAGTGATGCTGGTCCTCACTGCCTCCTGGAACCCCTTCAAATGCCACAGACAATTTGGCCCTCTCTGCTTTCCTGAGGACTCTATCCTCAAAAGCACCTTTTTTCACTTTCGGCGCTCTCTGGAGCAAAAAAGACAAACGTCCACATTTTCCTGCCACAGCTAAAGTGCCAGCGGGGAAAAGTGATGCTGGTCCTCACTGCCTCCTGGAACCCCTTCAAATGCCCCAGACAATTTGGCCCTCTCGGCTTTCCTGAGGACTCTATCCGCAAAAGCACCTTTTTTCACTTTCGGCACTCTCTGGAGCAAAAAAGACAAATGTCCAGCTTTTGCTGCCACAGTAAAGGTGCCACCGGGTAAAAGTGATGCTGGTTGTCACTGCCTCCTGGAACCCCTTCAAATGCCACAGACAATTTGGCCCTCTCTGCTTTCCTGAGGACTCTATCCTCAAAAGCAACTTTTTTCACTTTTGTCGCTGTTTGGAGCAAAAAAGACAAACGTCCAGCTTTTGCTGCCACAGCAAAGGTGCCAGCGGGGAAAAGTGATGCTGGTCCTCACTGCCTCCTGGAACCCCTTCAAATGCCCCAGACAATTTGGCCCTCTCTGCTTTCCTGAGCACTCTATCCGCAAAAGCACCTTTTTTCACTTTCAGCACTCTCTGGAGCAAAAAAGACAAACGTCCAGCTTTTGCTGCCACAGCAAAGGTGCCAGCAGGGAAAAGTGATGCTGGTCCTCACTGCCTCCTGGAACCCCTTCAAATGCCCCAGACAATTTGGCCCTCTCTGCTTTCCTGAGGACTCTATCCGCAAAAGCACCTTTTTTCACTTTCGGCGCTGTCTGGAGCAAAAAAGACAAACGTCCAGCTTTTCCTGCCAGAGCTAAAGTGCCAGCGAGGAAAAGTGATGCTGGTCCTCACTGCCTCCTGGAACCCCTTCAAATGCCACAGACAATTTGGCCCTCTCTGCTTTCCTGAGGACTCTATCCGCAAAAGCACCTTTTTTCACTTTTGGCGCTCTCTGGAGCAAAAAAGACAAACGTCCAGATTTTGCTGCCACAGCTAAAGTGCCAGCGGGGAAAAGTGATGCTGGTCCTCACTGCCTCCTGGAACCCCTTCAAATGCCCCAGACAATTTGGCCCTCTCTGCTTTCCTGAGGACTCTATCCGCAAAAGCACCTTTTTTCACTTTCGGCGCTCTCTGGAGCAAAAAAGACAAACGTCCAGCTTTTGCTGCCACAGCAAAGGTGCCAGCGGGGAAAAGTGATGCTGGTCCTCACTGCCTCCTGGAACCCCTTCAAATGCCCCAGACAATTTGGCCCTCTCTGCTTTCCTGAGGACTCTATCCGCAAAAGCACCTTTTTTCACTTTCGGCGCTCTCTGGAGCAAAAAAGACAAACGTCCAGCTTTTGCTGCCACAGCAAAGGTGCCAGCGGGGAAAAGTGATGCTGGTCCTCACTGCCTCCTGGAACCCCTTCAAATGCCCCAGACAATTTGGCCCTCTCTGCTTTCCTGAGGACTCTATCCGCAAAAGCACCTTTTTTCACTTTCAGCACTCTCTGGAGCAAAAAAGACAAACGTCCAGCTTTTGCTGCCACAGCAAAGGTGCCAGCAGGGAAAAGTGATGCTGGTCCTCACTGCCTCCTGGAACCCCTTCAAATGCCACAGACAATTTGGCCCTCTCTGCTTTCCTGAGGACTCTATCCGCAAAAGCACCTTTTTTCACTTTCGGCGCTCTCTGGAGCAAAAAAGACAAACGTCCAGCTTTTCCTGCCACAGCTAAAGTGCCAGCGAGGAAAAGTGATGCTGGTCCTCACTGCCTCCTGGAACCCCTTCAAATGCCACAGACAATTTGGCCCTCTCTGCTTTCCTGAGGACTCTACCCGCAAAAGCACCTTTTTTCACTTTCAGCACTCTCTGGAGCAAAAAAGACAAACGTCCAGCTTTTGCTGCCACAGCAAAGGTGCCAGCAGGGAAAAGTGATGCTGGTCCTCACTGCCTCCTGGAACCCCTTCAAATGCCACAGACAATTTGGCCCTCTCTGCTTTCCTGAGGACTCTATCCTCAAAAGCACCTTTTTTCACTTTCGGCGCTCTCTGGAGCAAAAAAGACAAACGTCCAGCTTTTGCTGCCACAGCAAAGGTGCCAGCGGGGAAAAGTGATGCTGGTCCTCACTGCCTCCTGGAACCCCTTCAAATGCCCCAGACAATTTGGCCCTCTCTGCTTTCCTGAGGACTCTATCCGCAAAAGCACCTTTTTTCACTTTCGGCGCTCTCTGGAGCAAAAAAGACAAACGTCCAGCTTTTGCTGCCACAGCAAAGGTGCCAGCGGGGAAAAGTGATGCTGGTCCTCACTGCCTCCTGGAACCCCTTCAAATGCCCCAGACAATTTGGCCCTCTCTGCTTTCCTGAGGACTCTATCCGCAAAAGCACCTTTTTTCACTTTCAGCACTCTCTGGAGCAAAAAAGACAAACGTCCAGCTTTTGCTGCCACAGCAAAGGTGCCAGCAGGGAAAAGTGATGCTGGTCCTCACTGCCTCCTGGAACCCCTTCAAATGCCACAGACAATTTGGCCCTCTCTGCTTTCCTGAGGACTCTATCCGCAAAAGCACCTTTTTTCACTTTCGGCGCTCTCTGGAGCAAAAAAGACAAACGTCCAGCTTTTCCTGCCAAAGCTAAAGTGCCAGCGAGGAAAAGTGATGCTGGTCCTCACTGCCTCCTGGAACCCCTTCAAATGCCACAGACAATTTGGCCCTCTCTGCTTTCCTGAGGACTCTATCCGCAAAAGCACCTTTTTTCACTTTCAGCACTCTCTGGAGCAAAAAAGACAAACGTCCAGCTTTTGCTGCCACAGCAAAGGTGCCAGCAGGGAAAAGTGATGCTGGTCCTCACTGCCTCCTGGAACCCCTTCAAATGCCACAGACAATTTGGCCCTCTCTGCTTTCCTGAGGACTCTATCCTCAAAAGCACCTTTTTTCACTTTCGGCGCTCTCTGGAGCAAAAAAGACAAACGTCCACATTTTCCTGCCACAGCTAAAGTGCCAGCGGGGAAAAGTGATGCTGGTCCTCACTGCCTCCTGGAACCCCTTCAAATGCCCCAGACAATTTGGCCCTCTCGGCTTTCCTGAGGACTCTATCCGCAAAAGCACCTTTTTTCACTTTCGGCACTCTCTGGAGCAAAAAAGACAAATGTCCAGCTTTTGCTGCCACAGTAAAGGTGCCACCGGGTAAAAGTGATGCTGGTTGTCACTGCCTCCTGGAACCCCTTCAAATGCCACAGACAATTTGGCCCTCTCTGCTTTCCTGAGGACTCTATCCTCAAAAGCAACTTTTTTCACTTTTGTCGCTGTTTGGAGCAAAAAAGACAAACGTCCAGCTTTTGCTGCCACAGCAAAGGTGCCAGCGGGGAAAAGTGATGCTGGTCCTCACTGCCTCCTGGAACCCCTTCAAATGCCCCAGACAATTTGGCCCTCTCTGCTTTCCTGAGCACTCTATCCGCAAAAGCACCTTTTTTCACTTTCAGCACTCTCTGGAGCAAAAAAGACAAACGTCCAGCTTTTGCTGCCACAGCAAAGGTGCCAGCAGGGAAAAGTGATGCTGGTCCTCACTGCCTCCTGGAACCCCTTCAAATGCCCCAGACAATTTGGCCCTCTCTGCTTTCCTGAGGACTCTATCCGCAAAAGCACCTTTTTTCACTTTCGGCGCTGTCTGGAGCAAAAAAGACAAACGTCCAGCTTTTCCTGCCAGAGCTAAAGTGCCAGCGAGGAAAAGTGATGCTGGTCCTCACTGCCTCCTGGAACCCCTTCAAATGCCACAGACAATTTGGCCCTCTCTGCTTTCCTGAGGACTCTATCCGCAAAAGCACCTTTTTTCACTTTTGGCGCTCTCTGGAGCAAAAAAGACAAACGTCCAGATTTTGCTGTCACAGCTAAAGTGCCAGCGGGGAAAAGTGATGCTGGTCCTCACTGCCTCCTGGAACCCCTTCAAATGCCCCAGACAATTTGGCCCTCTCTGCTTTCCTGAGGACTCTATCCTCAAAAGCACCTTTTTTCACTTTCGGCGCTGTCTGGAGCAAAAAAGACAAACGTCCAGCTTTTGCTGCCACAGCTAAAGTGCCACCGGGGAAAAGTGATGCTGGTCCTCACTGCCTCCTGGAACCCCTTCAAATGCCCCAGACAATTTGGCCCTCTCGGCTTTCCTGAGGACTCTATCCGCAAAAGCACCTTTTTTCACTTTCGGCGCTCTCTGGAGCAAAAAAGACAAACGTCCACATTTTCCTGCCACAGCTAAAGTGCCAGCGAGGAAAAGTGATGCTGGTCCTCACTGCCTCCTGGAACCCCTTCAAATGCCCCAGACAATTTGGCCCTCTCGGCTTTCCTGAGGACTCTATCCGCAAAAGCACCTTTTTTCACTTTCGGCGCTCTCTGGAGCAAAAAAGACAAACGTCCAGCTTTTGCTGCCACAGTAAAGGTGCCAGCGGGGAAAAGTGATGCTGGTTGTCACTGCCTCCTTGAACCCCTTCAAATGCCCCAGACAATTTGGCCCTCTCTGCTTTCCTGAGGACTCTATCCTCAAAAGCACCTTTTTTCACTTTCGGCGCTGTCTGGAGCAAAAAAAGACAAACGTCCACATTTTCCTGCCACAGCTAAAGTGCCAGCGGGGAAAAGTGATGCTGGTCCTCACTTCCTCGTTGAACCCCTTCAAATGCCCCAGACAATTTGGCCCTCTCTGCTTTCCTGAGGACTCTATCCACAAAAGCACCTTTTTTCACTTTTGGCGCTCTCTGGAGCAAAAAAGACAAACGTCCAGATTTTCCTGCCACAGCTAAAGTGCCAGCGGGGAAAAGTGATGCTGGTCCTCACTGCCTCCTGGAACCCCTTCAAATGCCCCAGACAATTTGGCCCTCTCTGCTTTCCTGAGGACTCTATCCGCAAAAGCACCTTTTTTCACTTTCGGCGCTCTCTGGAGCAAAAAAGACAAACGTCCAGCTTTTGCTGCCACAGCAAAGGTGCCAGCGGGGAAAAGTGATGCTGGTCCTCACTGCCTCCTGGAACCCCTTCAAATGCCACAGACAATTTGGCCCTCTCTGCTTTCCTGAGGACTCTATCCGCAAAAGCACCTTTTTTCACTTTCGGCGCTGTCTGGAGCAAAAAAGACAAACGTCCAGCTTTTGCTGCCACAGCAAAGGTGCCAGCGGGGAAAAGTGATGCTGGTCCTCACTGCCTCCTGGAACCCCTTCAAATGCCCCAGACAATTTGGCCCTCTCTGCTTTCCTGAGGACTCTATCCGCAAAAGCACCTTTTTTCACTTTCAGCACTCTCTGGAGCAAAAAAGACAAACGTCCAGCTTTTGCTGCCACAGCAAAGGTGCCAGCAGGGAAAAGTGATGCTGGTCCTCACTGCCTCCTGGAACCCCTTCAAATGCCACAGACAATTTGGCCCTCTCTGCTTTCCTGAGGACTCTATCCGCAAAAGCACCTTTTTTCACTTTCGGCGCTGTCTGGAGCAAAAAAGACAAACGTCCAGCTTTTGCTGCCACAGCTAAAGTGCCAGCGAGGAAAAGTGATGCTGGTCCTCACTGCCTCCTGGAACCCCTTCAAATGCCCCAGACAATTTGGCCCTCTCGGCTTTCCTGAGGACTCTATCCGCAAAAGCACCTTTTTCACTTTCGGCGCTCTCTGGAGCAAAAAGACAAACGTCCACATTTTTCCTGCCACCGCTAAAGTGCCAGCGAGGAAAAGTGATGCTGGTCCTCACTGCCTCCTGGAACCCCCTTCAAATGCCCCAGACAATTTGGCCCTCTCGGCTTTCCTGAGGACTCTATCCGCAAAAGCACCTTTTTTCACTTTCGGCGCTCTCTGGAGCAAAAAAGACAAACGTCCAGCTTTTGCTGCCACAGTAAAGGTGCCAGCGGGGAAAAGTCATGCTGGTTGTCACTGCCTCCTTGAACCCCTTCAAATGCCCCAGACAATTTGGCCCTCTCTGCTTTCCTGAGGACTCTATCCTCAAAAGCACCTTTTTTCACTTTCGGCGCTGTCTGGAGCAAAAAAAGACAAACGTCCACATTTTCCTGCCACAGCTAAAGTGCCAGCGGGGAAAAGTGATGCTGGTCCTCACTTCCTCGTTGAACCCCTTCAAATGCCCCAGACAATTTGGCCCTCTCTGCTTTCCTGAGGACTCTATCCACAAAAGCACCTTTTTTCACTTTTGGCGCTCTCTGGAGCAAAAAAGACAAACGTCCAGATTTTCCTGCCACAGCTAAAGTGCCAGCGGGGAAAAGTGATGCTGGTCCTCACTGCCTCCTGGAACCCCTTCAAATGCCCCAGACAATTTGGCCCTCTCTGCTTTCCTGAGGACTCTATCCGCAAAAGCACCTTTTTTCACTTTCGGCGCTCTCTGGAGCAAAAAAGACAAACGTCCAGCTTTTGCTGCCACAGCAAAGGTGCCAGCGGGGAAAAGTCATGCTGGTCCTGGTCCTCACTGCCTCCTGGAACCCCTTCAAATGCCACAGACAATTTGGCCCTCTCTGCTTTCCTGAGGACTCTATCCGCAAAAGCACCTTTTTTCACTTTCGGCGCTCTCTGGAGCAAAAAAGACAAACGTCCAGCTTTTGCTGCCACAGCAAAGGTGCCAGCGGGGAAAAGTGATGCTGGTCCTCACTGCCTCCTGGAACCCCTTCAAATGCCCCAGACAATTTGGCCCTCTCTGCTTTCCTGAGGACTCTATCCGCAAAAGCACCTTTTTTCACTTTCAGCACTCTCTGGAGCAAAAAAGACAAACGTCCAGCTTTTGCTGCCACAGCAAAGGTGCCAGCAGGGAAAAGTGATGCTGGTCCTCACTGCCTCCTGGAACCCCTTCAAATGCCACAGACAATTTGGCCCTCTCTGCTTTCCTGAGGACTCTATCCGCAAAAGCACCTTTTTTCACTTTCGGCGCTGTCTGGAGCAAAAAAGACAAACGTCCAGCTTTTGCTGCCACAGCTAAAGTGCCAGCGAGGAAAAGTGATGCTGGTCCTCACTGCCTCCTGGAACCCCTTCAAATGCCCCAGACAATTTGGCCCTCTCGGCTTTCCTGAGGACTCTATCCGCAAAAGCACCTTTTTTCACTTTCGGCGCTCTCTGGAGCAAAAAAGACAAACGTCCACATTTTCCTGCCACAGCTAAAGTGCCAGCGAGGAAAAGTGATGCTGGTCCTCACTGCCTCCTGGAACCCCTTCAAATGCCCCAGACAATTTGGCCCTCTCGGCTTTCCTGAGGACTCTATCCGCAAAAGCACCTTTTTTCACTTTCGGCGCTCTCTGGAGCAAAAAAGACAAACGTCCAGCTTTTGCTGCCACAGTAAAGGTGCCAGCGGGGAAAAGTGATGCTGGTTGTCACTGCCTCCTTGAACCCCTTCAAATGCCCCAGACAATTTGGCCCTCTCTGCTTTCCTGAGGACTCTATCCTCAAAAGCACCTTTTTTCACTTTCGGCGCTGTCTGGAGCAAAAAAAGACAAACGTCCACATTTTCCTGCCACAGCTAAAGTGCCAGCGGGGAAAAGTGATGCTGGTCCTCACTTCCTCGTTGAACCCCTTCAAATGCCCCAGACAATTTGGCCCTCTCTGCTTTCCTGAGGACTCTATCCACAAAAGCACCTTTTTTCACTTTTGGCGCTCTCTGGAGCAAAAAAGACAAACGTCCAGATTTTCCTGCCACAGCTAAAGTGCCAGCGGGGAAAAGTGACGCTGGTCCTCACTGCCTCCTGGAACCCCTTCATATGCCCCAGACAATTTGGCCCTCTCTGCTTTCCTGAGGACTCTATCCGCAAAAGCACCTTTTTTCACTTTCGGCGCTCTCTGGAGCAAAAAAGACAAACGTCCAGCTTTTGCTGCCACAGCAAAGGTGCCAGCGGGGAAAAGTGATGCTGGTCCTCACTGCCTCCTGGAACCCCTTCAAATGCCCCAGACAATTTGGCCCTCTCTGCTTTCCTGAGGACTCTATCCGCAAAAGCACCTTTTTTCACTTTCGGCGCTCTCTGGAGCAAAAAAGACAAACGTCCAGCTTTTGCTGCCACAGCAAAGGTGCCAGCGGGGAAAAGTGATGCTGGTCCTCACTGCCTCCTGGAACCCCTTCAAATGCCCCAGACAATTTGGCCCTCTCTGCTTTCCTGAGGACTCTATCCGCAAAAGCACCTTTTTTCACTTTCAGCACTCTCTGGAGCAAAAAAGACAAACGTCCAGCTTTTGCTGCCACAGCAAAGGTGCCAGCAGGGAAAAGTGATGCTGGTCCTCACTGCCTCCTGGAACCCCTTCAAATGCCACAGACAATTTGGCCCTCTCTGCTTTCCTGAGGACTCTATCCTCAAAAGCACCTTTTTTCACTTTCGGCGCTCTCTGGAGCAAAAAAGACAAACGTCCACATTTTCCTGCCACAGCTAAAGTGCCAGCGAGGAAAAGTGATGCTGGTCCTCACTGCCTCCTGGAACCCCTTCAAATGCCCCAGACAATTTGGCCCTCTCGGCTTTCCTGAGGACTCTATCCGCAAAAGCACCTTTTTTCACTTTCAGCACTCTCTGGAGCAAAAAAGACAAACGTCCAGCTTTTGCTGCCACAGCAAAGGTGCCAGCAGGGAAAAGTGATGCTGGTCCTCACTGCCTCCTGGAACCCCTTCAAATGCCACAGACAATTTGGCCCTCTCTGCTTTCCTGAGGACTCTATCCTCAAAAGCACCTTTTTTCACTTTCGGCGCTCTCTGGAGCAAAAAAGACAAACGTCCACATTTTCCTGCCACAGCTAAAGTGCCAGCGGGGAAAAGTGATGCTGGTCCTCACTGCCTCCTGGAACCCCTTCAAATGCCCCAGACAATTTGGCCCTCTCGGCTTTCCTGAGGACTCTATCCGCAAAAGCACCTTTTTTCACTTTCGGCACTCTCTGGAGCAAAAAAGACAAATGTCCAGCTTTTGCTGCCACAGTAAAGGTGCCACCGGGTAAAAGTGATGCTGGTTGTCACTGCCTCCTGGAACCCCTTGAAATGCCACAGACAATTTGGCCCTCTCTGCTTTCCTGAGGACTCTATCCTCAAAAGCAACTTTTTTCACTTTTGTCGCTGTTTGGAGCAAAAAAGAAAACGTCCAGCTTTTGCTGCCACAGCAAAGGTGCCAGCGGGGAAAAGTGATGCTGGTCCTCACTGCCTCCTGGAACCCCTTCAAATGCCCCAGACAATTTGGCCCTCTCTGCTTTCCTGAGCACTCTATCCGCAAAAGCACCTTTTTTCACTTTCAGCACTCTCTGGAGCAAAAAAGACAAACG
The DNA here is from genome assembly GCF_965231255.1 of Vanellus vanellus. Lineage (NCBI taxonomy): Eukaryota > Metazoa > Chordata > Aves > Charadriiformes > Charadriidae > Vanellus > Vanellus vanellus. The sequence continues at coordinate 165,841 of NW_028128264.1, forward strand.
TCCACATTTTCCTGCCACAGCTAAAGTGCCAGCGGGGAAAAGTGATGCTGGTCCTCACTGCCTCCTGGAACCCCTTCAAATGCCCCAGACAATTTGGCCCTCTCGGCTTTCCTGAGGACTCTATCCTCAAAAGCACCTTTTTTCACTTTTGTCGCTGTTTGGAGCAAAAAAGACAAACGTCCAGCTTTTGCTGCCACAGCAAAGGTGCCAGCGGGGAAAAGTGATGCTGGTCCTCACTGCCTCCTGGAACCCCTTCAAATGCCCCAGACAATTTGGCCCTCTCTGCTTTCCTGAGGACTCTATCCGCAAAAGCACCTTTTTTCACTTTCAGCACTCTCTGGAGCAAAAAAGACAAACGTCCAGCTTTTGCTGCCACAGCAAAGGTGCCAGCAGGGAAAAGTGATGCTGGTCCTCACTGCCTCCTGGAACCCCTTCAAATGCCACAGACAATTTGGCCCTCTCTGCTTTCCTGAGGACTCTATCCGCAAAAGCACCTTTTTTCACTTTCGGCGCTGTCTGGAGCAAAAAAGACAAACGTCCAGCTTTTCCTGCCACAGCTAAAGTGCCAGCGAGGAAAAGTGATGCTGGTCCTCACTGCCTCCTGGAACCCCTTCAAATGCCACAGACAATTTGGCCCTCTCTGCTTTCCTGAGGACTCTATCCGCAAAAGCACCTTTTTTCACTTTCAGCACTCTCTGGAGCAAAAAAGACAAACGTCCAGCTTTTGCTGCCACAGCAAAGGTGCCAGCAGGGAAAAGTGATGCTGGTCCTCACTGCCTCCTGGAACCCCTTCAAATGCCACAGACAATTTGGCCCTCTCTGCTTTCCTGAGGACTCTATCCTCAAAAGCACCTTTTTTCACTTTTGGCGTTCTCTGGAGCAAAAAAGACAAACGTCCACATTTTCCTGCCACAGCTAAAGTGCCAGCGGGGAAAAGTGATGCTGGTCCTCACTGCCTCCTGGAACCCCTTCAAATGCCCCAGACAATTTGGCCCTCTCGGCTTTCCTGAGGACTCTATCCGCAAAAGCACCTTTTTTCACTTTCGGCGCTCTCTGGAGCAAAAAAGACAAATGTCCAGCTTTTGCTGCCACAGTAAAGGTGCCAGCGGGTAAAAGTGATGCTGGTTGTCACTGCCTCCTGGAACCCCTTCAAATGCCACAGACAATTTGGCCCTCTCTGCTTTCCTGAGGACTCTATCCTCAAAAGCAACTTTTTTCACTTTTGTCGCTGTTTGGAGCAAAAAAGACAAACGTCCAGCTTTTGCTGCCACAGCAAAGGTGCCAGCGGGGAAAAGTGATGCTGGTCCTCACTGCCTCCTGGAACCCCTTCAAATGCCCCAGACAATTTGGCCCTCTCTGCTTTCCTGAGCACTCTATCCGCAAAAGCACCTTTTTTCACTTTCAGCACTCTCTGGAGCAAAAAAGACAAACGTCCACATTTTCCTGCCACAGCTAAAGTGCCAGCGGGGAAAAGTGATGCTGGTCCTCACTGCCTCCTGGAACCCCTTCAAATGCCCCAGACAATTTGGCCCTCTCGGCTTTCCTGAGGACTCTATCCGCAAAAGCACCTTTTTTCACTTTCGGCACTCTCTGGAGCAAAAAAGACAAATGTCCAGCTTTTGCTGCCACAGTAAAGGTGCCACCGGGTAAAAGTGATGCTGGTTGTCACTGCCTCCTGGAACCCCTTCAAATGCCACAGACAATTTGGCCCTCTCTGCTTTCCTGAGGACTCTATCCTCAAAAGCAACTTTTTTCACTTTTGTCGCTGTTTGGAGCAAAAAAGACAAACGTCCAGCTTTTGCTGCCACAGCAAAGGTGCCAGCGGGGAAAAGTGATGCTGGTCCTCACTGCCTCCTGGAACCCCTTCAAATGCCCCAGACAATTTGGCCCTCTCTGCTTTCCTGAGCACTCTATCCGCAAAAGCACCTTTTTTCACTTTCAGCACTCTCTGGAGCAAAAAAGACAAACGTCCAGCTTTTGCTGCCACAGCAAAGGTGCCAGCAGGGAAAAGTGATGCTGGTCCTCACTGCCTCCTGGAACCCCTTCAAATGCCCCAGACAATTTGGCCCTCTCTGCTTTCCTGAGGACTCTATCCGCAAAAGCACCTTTTTTCACTTTCGGCGCTGTCTGGAGCAAAAAAGACAAACGTCCAGCTTTTCCTGCCAGAGCTAAAGTGCCAGCGAGGAAAAGTGATGCTGGTCCTCACTGCCTCCTGGAACCCCTTCAAATGCCACAGACAATTTGGCCCTCTCTGCTTTCCTGAGGACTCTATCCGCAAAAGCACCTTTTTTCACTTTTGGCGCTCTCTGGAGCAAAAAAGACAAACGTCCAGATTTTGCTGCCACAGCTAAAGTGCCAGCGGGGAAAAGTGATGCTGGTCCTCACTGCCTCGTGGAACCCCTTCAAATGCCCCAGACAATTTGGCCCTCTCTGCTTTCCTGAGGACTCTATCCTCAAAAGCACCTTTTTTCACTTTCGGCGCTCTCTGGAGCAAAAAAGACAAACGTCCAGCTTTTGCTGCCACAGCTAAAGTGCCAGCGGGGAAAAGTGATGCTGGTCCTCACTGCCTCCTGGAACCCCTTCAAATGCCCCAGACAATTTGGCCCTCTCGGCTTTCCTGAGGACTCTATCCGCAAAAGCACCTTTTTTCACTTTCGGCGCTCTCTGGAGCAAAAAAGACAAACGTCCACATTTTCCTGCCACAGCTAAAGTGCCAGCGGGGAAAAGTGATGCTGGTCCTCACTGCCTCCTGGAACCCCTTCAAAGGCCCCAGACAATTTGGCCCTCTCTGCTTTCCTGCGCACTCTATCCTCAAAAGCACCTTTTTTCACTTTTGTCGCTGTTTGGAGCAAAAAAGACAAACGTCCAGCTTTTGCTGCCACAGCAAAGGTGCCAGCGGGGAAAAGTGATGCTGGTCCTCACTGCCTCCTGGAACCCCTTCAAATGCCCCAGACAATTTGGCCCTCTCTGCTTTCCTGAGGACTCTATCCGCAAAAGCACCTTTTTTCACTTTCAGCACTCTCTGGAGCAAAAAAGACAAACGTCCAGCTTTTGCTGCCACAGCAAAGGTGCCAGCAGGGAAAAGTGATGCTGGTCCTCACTGCCTCCTGGAACCCCTTCAAATGCCACAGACAATTTGGCCCTCTCTGCTTTCCTGAGGACTCTATCCGCAAAAGCACCTTTTTTCACTTTCGGCGCTGTCTGGAGCAAAAAAGACAAACGTCCAGCTTTTCCTGCCACAGCTAAAGTGCCAGCGAGGAAAAGTGATGCTGGTCCTCACTGCCTCCTGGAACCCCTTCAAATGCCACAGACAATTTGGCCCTCTCTGCTTTCCTGAGGACTCTATCCGCAAAAGCACCTTTTTTCACTTTCAGCACTCTCTGGAGCAAAAAAGACAAACGTCCAGCTTTTGCTGCCACAGCAAAGGTGCCAGCAGGGAAAAGTGATGCTGGTCCTCACTGCCTCCTGGAACCCCTTCAAATGCCACAGACAATTTGGCCCTCTCTGCTTTCCTGAGGACTCTATCCTCAAAAGCACCTTTTTTCACTTTTGGCGTTCTCTGGAGCAAAAAAGACAAACGTCCACATTTTCCTGCCACAGCTAAAGTGCCAGCGGGGAAAAGTGATGCTGGTCCTCACTGCCTCCTGGAACCCCTTCAAATGCCACAGACAATTTGGCCCTCTCTGCTTTCCTGAGGACTCTATCCGCAAAAGCACCTTTTTTCACTTTCGGCGCTCTCTGGAGCAAAAAAGACAAACGTCCAGATTTTGCTGCCACAGCTAAAGTGCCAGCGGGGAAAAGTGATGCTGGTCCTCACTGCCTCGTGGAACCCCTTCAAATGCCCCAGACAATTTGGCCCTCTCTGCTTTCCTGAGGACTCTATCCTCAAAAGCACCTTTTTTCACTTTCGGCGCTGTCTGGAACAAAAAAGACAAACGTCCAGCTTTTGCTGCCACAGCTAAAGTGCCAGCGGGGAAAAGTGATGCTGGTCCTCACTGCCTCCTGGAACCCCTTCAAATGCCCCAGACAATTTGGCCCTCTCGGCTTTCCTGAGGACTCTATCCGCAAAAGCACCTTTTTTCACTTTCGGCGCTCTCTGGAGCAAAAAAGACAAACGTCCACATTTTCCTGCCACAGCTAAAGTGCCAGCGGGGAAAAGTGATGCTGGTCCTCACTGCCTCCTGGAACCCCTTCAAATGCCCCAGACAATTTGGCCCTCTCGGCTTTCCTGAGGACTCTATCCTCAAAAGCACCTTTTTTCACTTTTGTCGCTGTTTGGAGCAAAAAAGACAAACGTCCAGCTTTTGCTGCCACAGCAAAGGTGCCAGCGGGGAAAAGTGATGCTGGTCCTCACTGCCTCCTGGAACCCCTTCAAATGCCCCAGACAATTTGGCCCTCTCTGCTTTCCTGAGGACTCTATCCGCAAAAGCACCTTTTTTCACTTTCGGCGCTCTCTGGAGCAAAAAAGACAAACGTCCAGCTTTTCCTGCCACAGCTAAAGTGCCAGCGAGGAAAAGTGGTTCTGGTCCTCACTGCCTCCTGGAACCCCTTCAAATGCCACAGACAATTTGGCCCTCTCTGCTTTCCTGAGGACTCTATCCGCAAAAGCACCTTTTTTCACTTTTGGCGCTGTCTGGAGCAAAAAAGACAAACGTCCAGCTTTTGCTGCCACAGCTAAAGTGCCAGCGGGGAAAAGTGATGCTGGTCCTCACTGCCTCGTGGAACCCCTTCAAATGCCCCAGACAATTTGGCCCTCTCTGCTTTCCTGAGGACTCTATCCGCAAAAGCACCTTTTTTCACTTTCGGCGCTGTCTGGAGCAAAAAAGACAAACGTCCAGCTTTTGCTGCCACAGCTAAAGTGCCAGCGGGGAAAAGTGATGCTGGTCCTCACTGCCTCCTGGAACCCCTTCAAATGCCCCAGACAATTTGGCCCTCTCGGCTTTCCTGAGGACTCTATCCGCAAAAGCACCTTTTTTCACTTTCGGCGCTCTCTGGAGCAAAAAAGACAAACGTCCAGCTTTTGCTGCCACAGTAAAGGTGCCAGCGGGTAAAAGTGATGCTGGTTGTCACTGCCTCCTGGAACCCCTTCAAATGCCCGAGACAATTTGGCCCTCTCTGCTTTCCTGAGGACTCTATCCTCAAAAGCACCTTTTTTCACTTTCGGCGCTCTCTGGAGCAAAAAAGACAAACGTCCAGCTTTTGCTGCCACAGCTAAAGTGCCAGCGGGGAAAAGTGATGCTGGTCCTTACTGCCTCCTGGAACCCCTTCAAATGCCACAGACAATTTGGCCCTCTCTGCTTTCCTGAGGACTCTATCCGCAAAAGCACCTTTTTTCACTTTTGTCGCTCTCTGGAGCAAAAAAGACAAACGTCCAGCTTTTGCTGCCACAGCTAAAGTGCCAGCGGGGAAAAGTGATGCTGGTCCTCACTGCCTCCTGGAACCCCTTCAAATGCCGCAGACAATTTGGCCCTCTCTGCTTTCTTGCGCACTCTATCCTCAAAAGCACCTTTTTTCACTCTCAGAAGACTCCGAAGCAAAAATGACAAACGTTTAGGTTTTGCTGCCACAGCAAAGGTGCCAGCGGGGAAAAGTGATGCTGCTCCTCACTGCCTCCTGGAACCCCTTCAAATGCTGGAGACAATTTCGACCTCTCTGCTTTCCTGGGCACTCTATCCTCAAAAGCACCTTTTTTCACTTTCGGCAGCCTCCGCAGCAAAAAAGACAAACGTCCAGCTTTTGCTGCCACAGTAAAGGTGCCAGCGGGGAAAAGTGATGCTGGTTGTCACTGCCTCCTGGAACCCCTTCAAATGCCCCAGACAATTTGGCCCTCTCTGCTTTCCTGAGGACTCTATCCTCAAAAGCACCTTTTTTCACTTTCGGCGCTGTCTGGAGCAAAAAAGACAAACGTCCAGCTTTTGCTGCCACAGCTAAAGTGCCAGCGGGGAAAAGTGATGCTGGTCCTCACTGCCTCCTGGAACCCCTTCAAATGCCCCAGACAATTTGGCCCTCTCTGCTTTCCTGCGGACTCTATCCTCAAAAGCACCTTTTTTCACTTTCGGCGCTCTCTGGAGCAAAAAAGACAAACGTCCAGCTTTTGCTGCCACAGCAAAGGTGCTAGCGGGGAAAAGTCATGCTGGTCCTCACTGCCTCCTGGAACCCCTTTAAATGCCCCAGAAAATTTGGCCCATTCTGCTTTCCAGAGGACTCTATCCTCAAAAGCACCTTTTTTCACTTTCGGCGCTCTCTGGAGCAAAAAAGACAAACGTCCAGATTTTGCTGCCACAGCAAAGGTGCCAGCGGGGAAAAGTGATGCTGGTTCTCACTGTCTCCTGCAACCCCTTTAAATGCTCCATACAATTTGGCCCTCTCTGCTTTCCTGAGGACTCTATCCTCAAAAGCACCTTTTTTCACTTTCGGCGCTGTCTGGAGCAAAAAAGACAAACGTCCACATTTTCCTGCCACAGCTAAAGTGCCAGCGAGGAAAAGTGATGCTGGTCCTCACTGCCTCCTGGAACCCCTTCAAATGCCCCAGACAATTTGGCCCTCTCTGCTTTCCTGAGGACTCTATCCGCAAAAGCACCTTTTTTCACTTTCGGCGCTCTCTGGAGCAAAAAAGACAAACGTCCAGCATTTGCTGCCACAGTAAAGGTGCCAGCGGGGAAAAGTGATGCTGGTCCTCACTGCCTCCTGGAACCCCTTCAAATGCCCCAGACAATTTGGCCCTCTCTGCTTTCCTGAGGACTCTATCCTCAAAAGCACCTTTTTTCACTTTCGGCGCTGTCTGGAGCAAAAAAAGACAAACGTCCACATTTTCCTGCCACAGCTAAAGTGCCAGCGGGGAAAAGTGATGCTGGTCCTCACTTCCTCGTGGAACCCCTTCAAATGCTCAGACAATTTGGCCCTCTCTGCTTTCCTGAGGACTCTATCCACAAAAGCACCTTTTTTCACTTTTGGCGCTCTCTGGAGCAAAAAAGACAAACGTCCACATTTTCCTGCCACAGCTAAAGTGCCAGCGGGGAAAAGTGATGCTGGTCCTCACTGCCTCCTGGAACCCCTTCAAATGCCCCAGACAATTTGGCCCTCTCGGCTTTCCTGAGGACTCTATCCGCAAAAGCACCTTTTTTCACTTTCGGCGCTCTCTGGAGCAAAAAAGACAAATGTCCAGCTTTTGCTGCCACAGTAAAGGTGCCAGCCGGTAAAAGTGATGCTGGTTGTCACTGCCTCCTGGAACCCCTTCAAATGCCACAGACAATTTGGCCCTCTCTGCTTTCCTGAGGACTCTATCCTCAAAAGCAACTTTTTTCACTTTTGTCGCTGTTTGGAGCAAAAAAGACAAACGTCCAGCTTTTGCTGCCACAGCAAAGGTGCCAGCGGGGAAAAGTGATGCTGGTCCTCACTGCCTCCTGGAACCCCTTCAAATGCCCCAGACAATTTGGCCCTCTCTGCTTTCCTGAGGACTCTATCCGCAAAAGCACCTTTTTTCACTTTCAGCACTCTCTGGAGCAAAAAAGACAAACGTCCAGCTTTTGCTGCCACAGCAAAGGTGCCAGCAGGGAAAAGTGATGCTGGTCCTCACTGCCTCCTGGAACGCCTTCAAATGCCACAGACAATTTGGCCCTCTCTGCTTTCCTGAGGACTCTATCCGCAAAAGCACCTTTTTTCACTTTCGGCGCTGTCTGGAGCAAAAAAGACAAACGTCCAGCTTTTCCTGCCAGAGCTAAAGTGCCAGCGAGGAAAAGTGATGCTGGTCCTCACTGCCTCCTGGAACCCCTTCAAATGCCACAGACAATTTGGCCCTCTCTGCTTTCCTGAGGACTCTATCCGCAAAAGCACCTTTTTTCACTTTTGGCGCTCTCTGGAGCAAAAAAGACAAACGTCCAGATTTTGCTGCCACAGCTAAAGTGCCAGCGGGGAAAAGTGATGCTGGTCCTCACTGCCTCGTGGAACCCCTTCAAATGCCCCAGACAATTTGGCCCTCTCTGCTTTCCTGAGGAATCTATCCTCAAAAGCACCTTTTTTCACTTTCGGCGCTGTCTGGAGCAAAAAAGACAAACGTCCAGCTTTTGCTGCCACAGCTAAAGTGCCAGCGGGGAAAAGTGATGCTGGTCCTCACTGCCTCCTGGAACCCCTTCAAATGCCCCAGACAATTTGGCCCTCTCGGCTTTCCTGAGGACTCTATCCGCAAAAGCACCTTTTTTCACTTTCGGCGCTCTCTGGAGCAAAAAAGACAAACGTCCACATTTTCCTGCCACAGCTAAAGTGCCAGCGGGGAAAAGTGATGCTGGTCCTCACTGCCTCCTGGAACCCCTTCAAATGCCCCAGACAATTTGGCCCTCTCGGCTTTCCTGAGGACTCTATCCTCAAAAGCAACTTTTTTCACTTTTGTCGCTGTTTGGAGCAAAAAAGACAAACGTCCAGCTTTTGCTGCCACAGCAAAGGTGCCAGCGGGGAAAAGTGATGCTGGTCCTCACTGCCTCCTGGAACCCCTTCAAATGCCCCAGACAATTTGGCCCTCTCTGCTTTCCTGAGGACTCTATCCGCAAAAGCACCTTTTCTCACTTTCAGCACTCTCTGGAGCAAAAAAGACAAACGTCCAGCTTTTGCTGCCACAGCAAAGGTGCCAGCAGGGAAAAGTGATGCTGGTCCTCACTGCCTCCTGGAACCCCTTCAAATGCCACAGACAATTTGGCCCTCTCTGCTTTCCTGAGGACTCTATCCGCAAAAGCACCTTTTTTCACTTTCGGCGCTGTCTGGAGCAAAAAAGACAAACGTCCAGCTTTTGCTGCCACAGCTAAAGTGCCAGCGAGGAAAAGTGATGCTGGTCCTCACTGCCTCCTGGAACCCCTTCAAATGCCACAGACAATTTGGCCCTCTCTGCTTTCCTGAGGACTCTATCCGCAAAAGCACCTTTTTTCACTTTCAGCACTCTCTGGAGCAAAAAAGACAAACGTCCAGCTTTTGCTGCCACAGCAAAGGTGCCAGCAGGGAAAAGTGAAGCTGGTCCTCACTGCCTCCTGGAACCCCTTCAAATGCCACAGACAATTTGGCCCTCTCTGCTTTCCTGAGGACTCTATCCTCAAAAGCACCTTTTTTCACTTTCGGCGCTGTCTGGAGCAAAAAAAGACAAACGTCCACATTTTCCTGCCACAGCTAAAGTGCCAGCGGGGAAAAGTGATGCTGGTCCTCACTTCCTCGTGGAACCCCTTCAAATGCTCAGACAATTTGGCCCTCTCTGCTTTCCTGAGGACTCTATCCTCAAAAGCACCTTTTTTCACTTTTGGCGCTCTCTGGAGCAAAAAAGACAAACGTCCACATTTTCCTGCCACAGCTAAAGTGCCAGCGGGGAAAAGTGATGCTGGTCCTCACTGCCTCCTGGAACCCCTTCAAATGCCCCAGACAATTTGGCCCTCTCGGCTTTCCTGAGGACTCTATCCGCAAAAGCACCTTTTTTCACTTTCGGCGCTCTCTGGAGCAAAAAAGACAAATGTCCAGCTTTTGCTGCCACAGTAAAGGTGCCAGCCGGTAAAAGTGATGCTGGTTGTCACTGCCTCCTGGAACCCCTTCAAATGCCACAGACAATTTGGCCCTCTCTGCTTTCCTGAGGACTCTATCCTCAAAAGCAACTTTTTTCACTTTTGTCGCTGTTTGGAGCAAAAAAGACAAACGTCCAGCTTTTGCTGCCACAGCAAAGGTGCCAGCGGGGAAAAGTGATGCTGGTCCTCACTGCCTCCTGGAACCCCTTCAAATGCCCCAGACAATTTGGCCCTCTCTGCTTTCCTGAGGACTCTATCCACAAAAGCACCTTTTTTCACTTTCAGCACTCTCTGGAGCAAAAAAGACAAACGTCCAGCTTTTGCTGCCACAGCAAAGGTGCCAGCAGGGAAAAGTGATGCTGGTCCTCACTGCCTCCTGGAACCCCTTCAAATGCCACAGACAATTTGGCCCTCTCTGCTTTCCTGAGGACTCTATCCGCAAAAGCACCTTTTTTCACTTTCGGCGCTGTCTGGAGCAAAAAAGACAAACGTCCAGCTTTTCCAGCCAGAGCTAAAGTGCCAGCGAGGAAAAGTGATGCTGGTCCTCACTGCCTCCTGGAACCCCTTCAAATGCCACAGACAATTTGGCCCTCTCTGCTTTCCTGAGGACTCTATCCGCAAAAGCACCTTTTTTCACTTTTGGCGCTCTCTGGAGCAAAAAAGACAAACGTCCAGATTTTGCTGCCACAGCTAAAGTGCCAGCGGGGAAAAGTGATGCTGGTCCTCACTGCCTCGTGGAACCCCTTCAAATGCCCCAGACAATTTGGCCCTCTCTGCTTTCCTGAGGACTCTATCCTCAAAAGCACCTTTTTTCACTTTCGGCGCTGTCTGGAGCAAAAAAGACAAACGTCCAGCTTTTGCTGCCACAGCTAAAGTGCCAGCGGGGAAAAGTGATGCTGGTCCTCACTGCCTCCTGGAACCCCTTCAAATGCCCCAGACAATTTGGCCCTCTCGGCTTTCCTGAGGACTCTATCCTCAAAAGCACCTTTTTTCACTTTCGGCGCTCTCTGGAGCAAAAAAGACAAACGTCCACATTTTCCTGCCACAGTTAAAGTGCCAGCGGGGAAAAGTGATGCTGGTCCTCACTGCCTCCTGGAACCCCTTCAAATGCCCCAGACAATTTGGCCCTCTCGGCTTTCCTGAGGACTCTATCCTCAAAAGCAACTTTTTTCACTTTTGTCGCTGTTTTGAGCAAAAAAGACAAACGTCCAGCTTTTGCTGCCACAGCAAAGGTGCCAGCGGGGAAAAGTGATGCTGGTCCTCACTGCCTCCTGGAACCCCTTCAAATGCCCCAGACAATTTGGCCCTCTCTGCTTTCCTGAGGACTCTATCCGCAAAAGCACCTTTTTTCACTTTCGGCGCTCTCTGGAGCAAAAAAGACAAACGTCCAACTTTTCCTGCCACAGCTAAAGTGCCAGCGAGGAAAAGTGATGCTGGTCCTCACTGCCTCCTGGAACCCCTTCAAATGCCACAGACAATTTGGCCCTCTCTGCTTTCCTGAGGACTCTATCCGCAAAAGCACCTTTTTTCACTTTCAGCACTCTCTGGAGCAAAAAAGACAAACGTCCAGCTTTTGCTGCCACAGCAAAGGTGCCAGCAGGGAAAAGTGATGCTGGTCCTCACTGCCTCCTGGAACCCCTTCAAATGCCACAGACAATTTGGCCCTCTCTGCTTTCCTGAGGACTCTATCCTCAAAAGCACCTTTTTTCACTTTCGGCGCTCTCTGGAGCAAAAAAGACAAACGTCCACATTTTCCTGCCACAGCTAAAGTGCCAGCGGGGAAAAGTGATGCTGGTCCTCACTGCCTCCTGGAACCCCTTCAAATGCCCCAGACAATTTGGCCCTCTCGGCTTTCCTGAGGACTCTATCCGCAAAAGCACCTTTTTTCACTTTCGGCGCTCTCTGGAGCAAAAAAGACAAATGTCCAGCTTTTGCTGCCACAGTAAAGGTGCCAGCGGGTAAAAGTGATGCTGGTCCTCACTGCCTCCTGGAACCCCTTCAAATGCCCCAGACAATTTGGCCCTCTCTGCTTTCCTGAGGACTCTATCCTCAAAAGCAACTTTTTTCACTTTTGTCGCTGTTTTGAGCAAAAAAGACAAACGTCCAGCTTTTGCTGCCACAGCAAAGGTGCCAGCGGGGAAAAGTGATGCTGGTCCTCACTGCCTCCTGGAACCCCTTCAAATGCCCCAGACAATTTGGCCCTCTCTGCTTTCCTGAGGACTCTATCCGCAAAAGCACCTTTTTTCACTTTCAGCACTCTCTGGAGCAAAAAAGACAAACGTCCAGCTTTTGCTGCCACAGCAAAGGTGCCAGCAGGGAAAAGTGATGCTGGTCCTCACTGCCTCCTGGAACCCCTTCAAATGCCACAGACAATTTGGCCCTCTCTGCTTTCCTGAGGACTCTATCCGCAAAAGCACCTTTTTTCACTTTCGGCGCTCTCTGGAGCAAAAAAGACAAACGTCCAACTTTTCCTGCCACAGCTAAAGTGCCAGCGAGGAAAAGTGATGCTGGTCCTCACTGCCTCCTGGAACCCCTTCAAATGCCACAGACAATTTGGCCCTCTCTGCTTTCCTGAGGACTCTATCCGCAAAAGCACCTTTTTTCACTTTCAGCACTCTCTGGAGCAAAAAAGACAAACGTCCAGCTTTTGCTGCCACAGCAAAGGTGCCAGCAGGGAAAAGTGATGCTGGTCCTCACTGCCTCCTGGAACCCCTTCAAATGCCACAGACAATTTGGCCCTCTCTGCTTTCCTGAGGACTCTATCCTCAAAAGCACCTTTTTTCACTTTCGGCGCTCTCTGGAGCAAAAAAGACAAACGTCCACATTTTCCTGCCACAGCTAAAGTGCCAGCGGGGAAAAGTGATGCTGGTCCTCACTGCCTCCTGGAACCCCTTCAAATGCCCCAGACAATTTGGCCCTCTCGGCTTTCCTGAGGACTCTATCCGCAAAAGCACCTTTTTTCACTTTCAGCACTCTCTGGAGCAAAAAAGACAAACGTCCAGCTTTTGCTGCCACAGCAAAGGTGCCAGCAGGGAAAAGTGATGCTGGTCCTCACTGCCTCCTGGAACCCCTTCAAATGCCACAGACAATTTGGCCCTCTCTGCTTTCCTGAGGACTCTATCCGCAAAAGCACCTTTTTTCACGTTTGGCGCTCTCTGGAGCAAAAAAGACAAACGTCCAGATTTTGCTGCCACAGCTAAAGTGCCAGCGGGGAAAAGTGATGCTGGTCCTCACTGCCTCGTGGAACCCCTTCAAATGCCCCAGACAATTTGGCCCTCTCTGCTTTCCTGAGGACTCTATCCTCAAAAGCACCTTTTTTCACTTTCGGCGCTGTCTGGAGCAAAAAAGACAAACGTCCAGCTTTTGCTGCCACAGCTAAAGTGCCAGCGGGGAAAAGTGATGCTGGTCCTCACTGCCTCCTGGAACCCCTTCAAATGCCCCAGACAATTTGGCCCTCTCTGCTTTCCTGAGGACTCTATCCGCAAAAGCACCTTTTTTCACTTTCGGCGCTCTCTGGAGCAAAAAAGACAAACGTCCACATTTTCCTGCCACAGCTAAAGTGCCAGCGGGGAAAAGTGATGCTGGTCCTCACTGCCTCCTGGAACCCCTTCAAATGCCCCAGACAATTTGGCCCTCTCGGCTTTCCTGAGGACTCTATCCTCAAAAGCACCTTTTTTCACTTTTGTCGCTGTTTGGAGCAAAAAAGACAAACGTCCAGCTTTTGCTGCCACAGCAAAGGTGCCAGCGGGGAAAAGTGATGCTGGTCCTCACTGCCTCCTGGAACCCCTTCAAATGCCCCAGACAATTTGGCCCTCTCTGCTTTCCTGAGGACTCTATCCGCAAAAGCACCTTTTTTCACTTTCAGCACTCTCTGGAGCAAAAAAGACAAACGTCCAGCTTTTGCTGCCACAGCAAAGGTGCCAGCAGGGAAAAGTGATGCTGGTCCTCACTGCCTCCTGGAACCCCTTCAAATGCCACAGACAATTTGGCCCTCTCTGCTTTCCTGAGGACTCTATCCGCAAAAGCACCTTTTTTCACTTTCGGCGCTCTCTGGAGCAAAAAAGACAAACGTCCAACTTTTCCTGCCACAGCTAAAGTGCCAGCGAGGAAAAGTGATGCTGGTCCTCACTGCCTCCTGGAACCCCTTCAAATGCCACAGACAATTTGGCCCTCTCTGCTTTCCTGAGGACTCTATCCGCAAAAGCACCTTTTTTCACTTTTGGCGCTGTCTGGAGCAAAAAAGACAAACGTCCAGATTTTGCTGCCACAGCTAAAGTGCCAGCGGGGAAAAGTGATGCTGGTCCTCACTGCCTCGTGGAACCCCTTCAAATGCCCCATACAATTTGGCCCTCTCTGCTTTCCTGAGGACTCTATCCTCAAAAGCACCTTTTTTCACTTTCGGCGCTGTCTGGAGCAAAAAAGACAAACGTCCAGCTTTTGCTGCCACAGCTAAAGTGCCAGCGGGGAAAAGTGATGCTGGTCCTCACTGCCTCCTGGAACCCCTTCAAATGCCACAGACAATTTGGCCCTCTCTGCTTTCCTGAGGACTCTATCCGCAAAAGCACCTTTTTTCACTTTCGGCGCTCTCTGGAGCAAAAAAGACAAACGTCCACATTTTCCTGCCACAGCTAAAGTGCCAGCGGGGAAAAGTGATGCTGGTCCTCACTGCCTCCTGGAACCCCTTCAAATGCCCCAGACAATTTGGCCCTCTCGGCTTTCCTGAGGACTCTATCCTCAAAAGCACCTTTTTTCACTTTTGTCGCTGTTTGGAGCAAAAAAGACAAACGTCCAGCTTTTGCTGCCACAGCAAAGGTGCCAGCGGGGAAAAGTGATGCTGGTCCTCACTGCCTCCTGGAACCCCTTCAAATGCCCCAGACAATTTGGCCCTCTCTGCTTTCCTGAGGACTCTATCCGCAAAAGCACCTTTTTTCACTTTCAGCACTCTCTGGAGCAAAAAAGACAAACGTCCAGCTTTTGCTGCCACAGCAAAGGTGCCAGCAGGGAAAAGTGATGCTGGTCCTCACTGCCTCCTGGAACCCCTTCAAATGCCACAGACAATTTGGCCCTCTCTGCTTTCCTGAGGACTCTATCCGCAAAAGCACCTTTTTTCACTTTCGGCGCTCTCTGGAGCAAAAAAGACAAACGTCCAGCTTTTCCTGCCACAGCTAAAGTGCCAGCGAGGAAAAGTGATGCTGGTCCTCACTGCCTCCTGGAACCCCTTCAAATGCCACAGACAATTTGGCCCTCTCTGCTTTCCTGAGGACTCTATCCGCAAAAGCACCTTTTTTCACTTTTGGCGCTGTCTGGAGCAAAAAAGACAAACGTCCAGATTTTGCTGCCACAGCTAAAGTGCCAGCGGGGAAAAGTGATGCTGGTCCTCACTGCCTCGTGGAACCCCTTCAAATGCCCCAGACAATTTGGCCCTCTCTGCTTTCCTGAGGACTCTATCCTCAAAAGCACCTTTTTTCACTTTCGGCGCTGTCTGGAGCAAAAAAGACAAACGTCCAGCTTTTGCTGCCACAGCTAAAGTGCCAGTGAGGAAAAGTGATGCTGGTCCTCACTGCCTCCTGGAACCCCTTCAAATGCCCCAGACAATTTGGCCCTCTCGGCTTTCCTGAGGACTCTATCCGCAAAAGCACCTTTTTTCACTTTCGGCGCTCTCTGGAGCAAAAAAGACAAACGTCCAGCTTTTGCTGCCACAGTAAAGGTGCCAGCGGGTATAAGTGATGCTGGTTGTCACTGCCTCCTGGAACCCCTTCAAATGCCCGAGACAATTTGGCCCTCTCTGCTTTCCTGAGGACTCTATCCTCAAAAGCACCTTTTTTCATTTTCGGCGCTCTCTGGAGCAAAAAAGACAAACGTCCAGCTTTTGCTGCCACAGCTAAAGTGCCAGCGGGGAAAAGTGATGCTGGTCCTTACTGCCTCCTGGAACCCCTTCAAATGCCACAGACAATTTGGCCCTCTCTGCTTTCCTGAGGACTCTATCCGCAAAAGCACCTTTTTTCACTTTTGTCGCTCTCTGGAGCAAAAAAGACAAACGTCCAGCTTTTGCTGCCACAGCTAAAGTGCCAGCGGGGAAAAGTGATGCTGGTCCTCACTGCCTCCTGGAACCCCTTCAAATGCCGCAGACAATTTGGCCCTCTCTGCTTTCTTGCGCACTCTATCCTCAAAAGCACCTTTTTTCACTCTCAGAAGACTCCGAATCAAAAATGACAAACGTTTAGGTTTTGCTGCCACAGCAAAGGTGCCAGCGGGGAAAAATGATGCTGCTCCTCACTGCCTCCTGGAACCCCTTCAAATGCTGGAGACAATTTCGACCTCTCTGCTTTCCTGGGCACTCTATCCTCAAAAGCACCTTTTTTCACTTTCGGCAGCCTCCGCAGCAAAAAAGACAAACGTCCAGCTTTTGCTGCCACAGTAAAGGTGCCAGCGGGGAAAAGTGATGCTGGTTGTCACTGCCTCCTGGAACCCCTTCAAATGCCCCAGACAATTTGGCCCTCTCTGCTTTCCTGAGGACTCTATCCTCAAAAGCACATTTTTTCACTTTCGGCGCTGTCTGGAGCAAAAAAGACAAACGTCCACATTTTCCTGCCACAGCTAAAGTGCCAGCGGGGAAAAGTGATGCTGGTCCTCACTGCCTCCTGGAACCCCTTCAAATGCCCCAGACAATTTGGCCCTCTCTGCTTTCCTGCGGACTCTATCCTCAAAAGCACCTTTTTTCACTTTCGGCGCTCTCTGGAGCAAAAAAGATAAACGTCCAGCTTTTGCTGCCACAGCAAAGGTGCTAGCGGGGAAAAGTCATGCTGGTCCTCACTGCCTCCTGGAACCCCTTTAAATGCCCCAGACAATTTGGCCCATTCTGCTTTCCAGAGGACTCTATCCTCAAAAGCACCTTTTTTCACTTTCGGCGCTCTCTGGAGCAAAAAAGACAAACGTCCAGCTTTTGTTGCCACAGCAAAGGTGCCAGCGGGGAAAAGTGATGCTGGTTCTCACTGTCTCCTGCAACCCCTTTAAATGCTCCATACAATTTGGCCCTCTCTGCTTTCCTGAGGACTCTATCCTCAAAAGCACCTTTTTTCACTTTCGGCGCTGTCTGGAGCAAAAAAGACAAACGTCCACATTTTCCTGCCACAGCTAAAGTGCCAGCGAGGAAAAGTGATGCTGGTCCTCACTGCCTCCTGGAACCCCTTCAAATGCCCCAGACAATTTGGCCCTCTCGGCTTTCCTGAGGACTCTATCCGCAAAAGCACCTTTTTTCACTTTTGGCGCTCTCTGGAGAAAAAAGACAAACGTCCAGCTTTTGCTGCCACAGTAAAGGTGCCAGCGGGGAAAAGTGATGCTGGTCCTCACTGCCTCCTGGAACCCCTTCAAATGCCCCAGACAATTTGGCCCTCTCTGCTTTCCTGAGGACTCTATCCGCAAAAGCACCTTTTTTCACTTTCGGCGCTGTCTGGAGCAAAAAAGACAAACGTCCAGCTTTTGCTGCCACAGCAAAGGTGCCAGCGGGGAAAAGTGATGCTGGTCCTCACTGCCTCCTGGAACCCCTTCAAATGCCCCAGACAATTTGGCCCTCTCTGCTTTCCTGAGGACTCTATCCGCAAAAGCACCTTTTTTCACTTTCGGCGCTCTCTGGAGCAAAAAAGACAAACGTCCAGATTTGCTGCCACAGCAAAGGTGCCAGCGGGGAAAAGTGATGCTGGTCCTCACTGCCTCCTGGAACCCCTTCAAATGCCCCAGACAATTTGGCCCTCTCTGCTTTCCTGAGGACTCTATCCGCAAAATCACCTTTTTTCACTTTCAGCACTCTCTGGAGCAAAAAAGACAAACGTCCAGCTTTTGCTGCCACAGCAAAGGTGCCAGCAGGGAAAAGTGATGCTGGTCCTCACTGCCTCCTGGAACCCCTTCAAATGCCACAGACAATTTGGCCCTCTCTGCTTTCCTGAGGACTCTATCCGCAAAAGCACCTTTTTTCACTTTCGGCGCTCTCTGGAGCAAAAAAGACAAACGTCCAGCTTTTCCTGCCACAGCTAAAGTGCCAGCGAGGAAAAGTGATGCTGGTCCTCACTGCCTCCTGGAACCCCTTCAAATGCCACAGACAATTTGGCCCTCTCTGCTTTCCTGAGGACTCTATCCGCAAAAGCACCTTTTTTCACTTTCAGCACTCTCTGGAGCAAAAAAGACAAACGTCCAGCTTTTGCTGCCACAGCAAAGGTGCCAGCAGGGAAAAGTGATGCTGGTCCTCACTGCCTCCTGGAACCCCTTCAAATGCCACAGACAATTTGGCCCTCTCTGCTTTCCTGAGCACTCTATCCTCAAAAGCACCTTTTTTCACTTTCGGCGCTCTCTGGAGCAAAAAAGACAAACGTCCATATTTTCCTGCCACAGCTAAAGTGCCAGCGGGGAAAAGTGATGCTGGTCCTCACTGCCTCCTGGAACCCCTTCAAATGCCCCAGACAATTTGGCCCTCTCGGCTTTCCTGAGGACTCTATCCGCAAAAGCACCTTTTTTCACTTTCGGCGCTCTCTGGAGCAAAAAAGACAAATGTCCACCTTTGCTGCCACAGTAAAGGTGCCAGCGGGTAAAAGTGATGCTGGTTGTCACTGCCTCCTGGAACCCCTTCAAATGCCACAGACAATTTGGCCCTCTCTGCTTTCCTGAGGACTCTATCCTCAAAAGCAACTTTTTTCACTTTTGTCGCTGTTTGGAGCAAAAAAGACAAACGTCCAGCTTTTGCTGCCACAGCAAAGGTGCCAGCGGGGAAAAGTGATGCTGGTCCTCACTGCCTCCTGGAACCCCTTCAAATGCCCCAGACAATTTGGCCCTCTCTGCTTTCCTGAGCACTCTATCCGCAAAAGCACCTTTTTTCACTTTCAGCACTCTCTGGAGCAAAAAAGACAAACGTCCAGCTTTTGCTGCCACAGCAAAGGTGCCAGCAGGGAAAAGTGATGCTGGTCCTCACTGCCTCCTGGAACCCCTTCAAATGCCACAGACAATTTGGCCCTCTCTGCTTTCCTGAGGACTCTATCCGCAAAAGCACCTTTTTTCACTTTTGGCGCTGTCTGGAGCAAAAAAGACAAACGTCCACATTTTCCTGCCACAGCTAAAGTGCCAGCGAGGAAAAGTGATGCTGGTCCTCACTGCCTCCTGGAACCCCTTCAAATGCCCCAGACAATTTGGCCCTCTCGGCTTTCCTGAGGACTCTATCCGCAAAAGCACCTTTTTTCACTTTTGGCGCTCTCTGGAGAAAAAAGACAAACGTCCAGCTTTTGCTGCCACAGTAAAGGTGCCAGCGGGGAAAAGTGATGCTGGTCCTCACTGCCTCCTGGAACCCCTTCAAATGCCCCAGACAATTTGGCCCTCTCTGCTTTCCTGAGGACTCTATCCTCAAAAGCACCTTTTTTCACTTTCGGCGCTGTCTGGAGCAAAAAAAGACAAACGTCCACATTTTCCTGCCACAGCTAAAGTGCCAGCGGGGAAAAGTGATGCTGGTCCTCACTTCCTCGTGGAACCCCTTCAAATGCTCAGACAATTTGGCCCTCTCTGCTTTCCTGAGGACTCTATCCACAAAAGCACCTTTTTTCACTTTTGGCGCTCTCTGGAGCAAAAAAGACAAACGTCCAGATTTTCCTGCCAC
Source organism: Vanellus vanellus (assembly GCF_965231255.1). Lineage (NCBI taxonomy): Eukaryota > Metazoa > Chordata > Aves > Charadriiformes > Charadriidae > Vanellus > Vanellus vanellus. Next base: position 185,008 of record NW_028128264.1, read on the forward strand.
AGCTAAAGTGCCAGCGGGGAAAAGTGATGCTGGTCCTCACTGCCTCCTGGAACCCCTTCAAATGCCCCAGACAATTTGGCCCTCTCTGCTTTCCTGAGGACTCTATCCGCAAAAGCACCTTTTTTCACTTTCGGCGCTGTCTGGAGCAAAAAAGACAAACGTCCAGCTTTTGCTGCCACAGCAAAGGTGCCAGCGGGGAAAAGTGATGCTGGTCCTCACTGCCTCCTGGAACCCCTTCAAATGCCCCAGACAATTTGGCCCTCTCTGCTTTCCTGAGGACTCTATCCGCAAAAGCACCTTTTTTCACTTTCGGCGCTCTCTGGAGCAAAAAAGACAAACGTCCAGATTTGCTGCCACAGCAAAGGTGCCAGCGGGGAAAAGTGATGCTGGTCCTCACTGCCTCCTGGAACCCCTTCAAATGCCCCAGACAATTTGGCCCTCTCTGCTTTCCTGAGGACTCTATCCGCAAAAGCACCTTTTTTCACTTTCAGCACTCTCTGGAGCAAAAAAGACAAACGTCCAGCTTTTGCTGCCACAGCAAAGGTGCCAGCAGGGAAAAGTGATGCTGGTCCTCACTGCCTCCTGGAACCCCTTCAAATGCCACAGACAATTTGGCCCTCTCTGCTTTCCTGAGGACTCTATCCGCAAAAGCACCTTTTTTCACTTTCGGCGCTCTCTGGAGCAAAAAAGACAAACGTCCAGCTTTTCCTGCCACAGCTAAAGTGCCAGCGAGGAAAAGTGATGCTGGTCCTCACTGCCTCCTGGAACCCCTTCAAATGCCACAGACAATTTGGCCCTCTCTGCTTTCCTGAGGACTCTATCCGCAAAAGCACCTTTTTTCACTTTCAGCACTCTCTGGAGCAAAAAAGACAAACGTCCAGCTTTTGCTGCCACAGCAAAGGTGCCAGCAGGGAAAAGTGATGCTGGTCCTCACTGCCTCCTGGAACCCCTTCAAATGCCACAGACAATTTGGCCCTCTCTGCTTTCCTGAGCACTCTATCCTCAAAAGCACCTTTTTTCACTTTCGGCGCTCTCTGGAGCAAAAAAGACAAACGTCCATATTTTCCTGCCACAGCTAAAGTGCCAGCGGGGAAAAGTGATGCTGGTCCTCACTGCCTCCTGGAACCCCTTCAAATGCCCCAGACAATTTGGCCCTCTCGGCTTTCCTGAGGACTCTATCCGCAAAAGCACCTTTTTTCACTTTCGGCGCTCTCTGGAGCAAAAAAGACAAATGTCCACCTTTGCTGCCACAGTAAAGGTGCCAGCGGGTAAAAGTGATGCTGGTTGTCACTGCCTCCTGGAACCCCTTCAAATGCCACAGACAATTTGGCCCTCTCTGCTTTCCTGAGGACTCTATCCTCAAAAGCAACTTTTTTCACTTTTGTCGCTGTTTGGAGCAAAAAAGACAAACGTCCAGCTTTTGCTGCCACAGCAAAGGTGCCAGCGGGGAAAAGTGATGCTGGTCCTCACTGCCTCCTGGAACCCCTTCAAATGCCCCAGACAATTTGGCCCTCTCTGCTTTCCTGAGCACTCTATCCGCAAAAGCACCTTTTTTCACTTTCAGCACTCTCTGGAGCAAAAAAGACAAACGTCCAGCTTTTGCTGCCACAGCAAAGGTGCCAGCAGGGAAAAGTGATGCTGGTCCTCACTGCCTCCTGGAACCCCTTCAAATGCCACAGACAATTTGGCCCTCTCTGCTTTCCTGAGGACTCTATCCGCAAAAGCACCTTTTTTCACTTTTGGCGCTCTCTGGAGCAAAAAAGACAAACGTCCAGATTTTGCTGCCACAGCTAAAGTGCCAGCGGGGAAAAGTGATGCTGGTCCTCACTGCCTCGTGGAACCCCTTCAAATGCCCCAGACAATTTGGCCCTCTCTGCTTTCCTGAGGACTCTATCCTCAAAAGCACCTTTTTTCACTTTCGGCGCTGTCTGGAGCAAAAAAGACAAACGTCCAGCTTTTGCTGCCACAGCTAAAGTGCCAGCGGGGAAAAGTGATGCTGGTCCTCACTGCCTCCTGGAACCCCTTCAAATGCCCCAGACAATTTGGCCCTCTCGGCTTTCCTGAGGACTCTATCCGCAAAAGCACCTTTTTTCACTTTCGGCGCTCTCTGGAGCAAAAAAGACAAACGTCCACATTTTCCTGCCACAGCTAAAGTGCCAGCGGGGAAAAGTGATGCTGGTTGTCACTGCCTCCTGGAACCCCTTCAAATGCCCCAGACAATTTGGCCCTCTCGGCTTTCCTGAGGACTCTATCCTCAAAAGCACCTTTTTTCACTTTTGTCGCTGTTTGGAGCAAAAAAGACAAACGTCCAGCCTTTGCTGCCACAGCAAAGGTGCCCGCGGGGAAAGTGATGCTGGTCCTCACTGCCTCCTGGAACCCCTTCAAATGCCCCAGACAATTTGGCCCTCTCTGCTTTCCTGAGGACTCTATCCGCAAAAGCACCTTTTTTCACTTTCAGCACTCTCTGGAGCAAAAAAGACAAACGTCCAGCTTTTGCTGCCACAGCAAAGGTGCCAGCAGGGAAAAGTGATGCTGGTCCTCACTGCCTCCTGGAACCCCTTCAAATGCCACAGACAATTTGGCTCTCTCTGCTTTCCTGAGGACTCTATCCGCAAAAGCACCTTTTTTCACTTTCGGCGCTGTCTGGAGCAAAAAAGACAAACGTCCAGCTTTTCCTGCCACAGCTAAAGTGCCAGCGAGGAAAAGTGATGCTGGTCCTCACTGCCTCCTGGAACCCTTCAAATGCCACAGACAATTTGGCCCTCTCTGCTTTCCTGAGGACTCTATCCTCAAAAGCACCTTTTTTCACTTTCGGCGCTCTCTGGAGCAAAAGAGACAAACGTCCAGATTTTGCTGCCACAGCAAAGGTGCCAGCAGGGAAAAGTGATGCTGGTCCTCACTGCCTCCTGGAACCCCTTCAAATGCCACAGACAATTTGGCCCTCTCTGCTTTCCTGCGGACTCTATCCTCAAAAGCACCTTTTTTCGCTTTCGGCGCTCTCTGGAGCAAAAGAGACAAACGTCCAGATTTTGCTGCCACAGCTAAAGTGCCAGAGGGGAAAAGTGATGCTGGTCCTCACTGCCTCCTGGAACCCCTTCAAATGCCCCAGACAATTTGGCCCTCTCGGCTTTCCTGAGGACTCTATCCGCAAAAGCACCTTTTTTCACTTTTGGCGCTCTCTGGAGCAAAAAAGACAAATGTCCAGCTTTTGCTGCCACAGTAAAGGTGCCAGCGGGTAAAAGTGATGCTGGTCCTCACTGCCTCCTGGAACCCCTTCAAATGCCACAGACAATTTGGCCCTCTCTGCTTT